>NC_142800.1:52806627-52956627 GCF_049724085.1 Artemia sp. Qi Xiang Cuo
TTGGAAAGAAGACCCGGGTCTTAAAGCCGTCAAAAATTGGGCTAAACTCTGGTTTCGCATCTGGATTGGGTGTGGGTGGCCCTTGCGAGGCCAAGTGTTTGATATAAAGAGTAAGACAAAAGCGGAGTTTAAACGGTATCTTCGTTTGGTTCAATATAATGGTGCTGAATTCCCTAAAAGTGCTGTACAATGGAAAGAAGTCATTAATACGTCTAAATTTGATTCATTAGGGACTAGTGATGTTATCCCAGATTCGTCTTGGCTTGGGCATTATAAAAGTATTTTTTACTTTTATAATATCATATATCATTTTCAGTGCTTAATTTCTAAATTTTTGCCACCTAAAGTTTTGCAAAATCATGTTATTCCCTTCTCAACTAAAAGTATTGTTAATTGTATGTTTAAACTTAAGTCTAAATCAAGTGATCTTGATGGGATAAGTGCTCACCATCTACGTTGTGATTGTCTGGCACTAGTCGCTCAGCTTCAGTTACTTTTTCAGTTCAGTTTATCTTTGTCAATGGTGCCTGATTCCTTCCTTTGCGGAACGGTCTTTTCGATTCTTAAACACGGAAGAGACCCTTTTGATTGCAGTTCATATAGGCCCATCACTGTTGCTTGCAATATTATTAAGGTTTTTTAATATGTTCTGCTCCCATATATTATTGAACGAGCTGCGAAAGACTAACCAATTTGTATTTCAACCTCGTATTGGGTGTCAACATGCGCATAAGATTTTAGCTTCAACTCTTTATGATGCCCATTCTAAAGGTTATGAATTACATATTTGCGCTTTGGATTTATCTAAAGCCTTCGATAGTATTTGCCATGCACAAATGTGGCACTCTTTGTCAGAGTTTGGAGTGAACCCTTCTGTCATTCATGTACTGAAATTTTGGTATAGTAATTCTTTTCTTCGTTTAAAATCTGATAAAGGGTACTGCGATAATATACCAGTTCAATCTGGAGTACGACAGGGTGGGGTGCTATCACCTTATCTATTTAATGCTTGCATTCAAAATGTGTTGTTAGGAATCAAGCCTTCGTATTTTTATAATTTATCGGATGTGTCTTATATTGCGTATGCGGACGACCTGCTAGTTTTAAACTGAACCAAGTCTATTATGACATTATCGGTGCAACGTATTTCTATGATGTTTCGGGATGTTGGTCTTTTTTTGAATTTTGATAAATGCAAATATTTAGTTTTCAATCCCAAATCATCTGCTCATAATTTGTCCTCTGGATCCTCAGTAATTCGCAACGCTGTGAGTTTACGGTGGTTAGGAATTAGTATTTGTTCTACGCTCACTTTTTTGCGACTTCAAGTTTTGAGAGAAGTAAAACAAAAGTTAAAGATCGGATATGCGAAAATTGCACCTAACCGTGGAAAATATTCACGCCGAGCTTTAGCTAAAATTGTAGTAAAGCTTTCTAATTTAGTTAATTATGAATTTAGTAAAAATATATTAAGACGCAAATACAAAGTTTAGAAATACCACTTTTTACTAAGATATGGAATATATCCTGCCAAGTTTCTGCTTAACGGGAAATTGAGAAATCACCACTTCCTAGATATTGCGTCAGTTGGTTAAAAGAAGGTGTGGCTGATAAAAATGTATAAAAGATACATTTTATGGGAAGGGGCAGATTTAGACTGATACTAACTTTATGCCGGACTGACCTCTGGTCCGTTGTTTTTAGAAATACTTTGGAATCTTGTCGGATCATTGTAAGTGTCTAAGTATTCTATTGTATGTTATTGTAGTTTTCCGAGGCTTGCGGTCTACTTGGGACAGCCAGTCCCAATAGAAAATATATATCTAGTTTTATTATATGTTAATTGAATAAAAGTATTGCATTATAGCCAATCTCTCTACGATCTACTTTTATCCCCTCGAACATACCCAGTCGGTACGCCTCATTAGTTCGGTCATAGCCTGAGGCACGCTACCAAAGTTTAATTACCTTAGGGCCAGAGTTTACCTCCCCTATAAAGGGAGAAATAAAGGCATCTACGACTACACCAACCAAATACCATAAAACAACATCACAACAACTGGTGGCGGTTGGAAAAGCTGGATCGAGAAGGCTAGATAAAAATAGTAAATTGAAATAAAATGGCTTTACCAGAGGAAAAAATGACTTCCCTATCAACAGTACTTGAAATTGCAAAAATTATACCAGAATACGAGGGAAATTCAGACGTAGATGAATTTATCGAAAAATTAAGAATTTTCTACGAATTAACTGAAGCGTTTGAGGATAAGGTCAAAGAGCAATGCGTTGCAGCCAGATTAAAGGGAAGCGCCTTTAAACATTTTGAGGTAATTAAGTAAAAAGAGCCCAAGGACATCAGTACTCTAATTGAATCTTTTAAAACAAGATTCATAGAGACAAGCATCTCCAAGAGGCTAAAAACAGAGGTAGTGACATTCAATATTTCAACTGGTATCAGGGAATATGAAGACAAAGTTTGCAGATATGTGCGCTTACAATTAGAGATAGGCGGAAATTACGGGACAGTAAATATAGTACAACTACATACTTTTACCAAGGGGTTGTCTAAAAAGTTATAAAGGCTAATATTATCCCAGAAACCTGAAAATTTAGAGCAGGCTATAATACTAGTCGAAACAGAGGTGAAAACTTACGAGGGTATGAAAAGGTTTGATCAGACCCCACTAGATAACATAAAAGCATAAAAGAGTATAAAATTTGACAAAGGACCGACGAAGCTAAATTTTGAAGAGTCAAATCATAACCCAAAAAGGCGTGATGAAGACCAAGACATATCATCTAATAAAAAACCCGAAAGATTATCCAATCTTGAACGATTAACAGCTACTAATTATTGGCAAATTTGGAACTCTCTTTCAGCAACGAAAGCGAGTTGGGGACCCAACAATGCACTATCAAAAACATTTAGAAGTAACCAGGAAACAAACAAACAATTTAAGAGAAAATTTTATTGCTATTATTGTAGCAAACCAAACCACTATGCAGCAGATTGCTGGCATAGAATACTCAAATAAGGCCAGACGTACAAGACAAACCCCCAGTTCAGAACGCAGGGGGCAAAAATTTAGGAAGGCTTGGAACAAATAATACTTGGTAAACGTCTAATAATATTCGTAAATTTAGGCCGAGAAGACATACGGTTAACAAGAACCAGGGTCAGAGTAGCAACACTAAAGAAAACTCTGATAACCCCAGAATCTTTTGGTCAAGAAGTGGGAATTTAAACGGAAATACCAGACTGTAAGGGTTAACAGAGCACTTTCCTAACAAAGACCCTTATATAGTTTAGTATTTTGTGATACAAATACAATTAATAATAGTCTACCTATTTTGGGTTGTTCTAAAATTGAGTTTTTTCAAAATTTACCATGTTTACAAGATATAGGTGCATCTAAATCAATAATCCGAGACGCAGCTTTTAAGAGGTTTCCTCCTAGTGTCAAAAATCGCGTACGCAGATGCCAGAATACCCTGACATCAGTGACAGGGCACAGGCTGACAATTTTGGGAGAATGTTCATTAAAATCTATCACAGAGGATACAGAAACAACACTAACGGTAAAAATATACAAACAGCTACCATTTCCATGTATTCTAAGAGTAAATGCCATCAGAAAATAAGGGATCGCATGGGAGCCCATATCTGATACAATAACCATAAGCCAGGCAAATGAAAATAATAGGCAAATTTGCGTAACAACAGATAACGAAAGTGAAGATTCGAATTATAACCTAAAAATAAGCGGAAAAATAACAATAGAAGGGGGAACGACAGCTCAAGTTCTAGCGACATTAAATAGCGACATTAAGCCCAGACTTGGCTACAATCTCTCCACAACAAACAACAGAAAAGTGTAAATATTCGATGCTCATCGGATACTAACGATGAAAAAAATCAACTACAACACAATTATTAAAAACATGATGAACATAGGGTAAAATCAACCGAAGAAGAAGAATTGGAAGGAACTAATGAATTATCTGATTTTCATACACTAGACTCACCTACAGTCTTAACGCAAAAATGGCTTTTGCAACAAACGCCATATACCACACACGAGCTAACAGAATGTGACACTGATAATTCTTCTACAGAAACCAATATTACTAAACCTGGGCCATCGTCAAGAAAAACCTCTTTAAGAGAGAAATTATGGAGAAAAGTAAAGAAACCAGAGGGGCAGCAACAAGTTCCTTTGTCAGCAGCACAAGTAGCTAAATCACTTATGAAAAAGGCCAAACATTAGGAGAAACGAAGATTAAAGATATTCGACGAGGCAAAATAACCGCACTCGAATTCAGAGACTTGTAAACCGTACTATAAAGACCAGGGACAAACCTGTAAATATTATAAGGAAGAAAACCAAAAATTTAGTGTCCAAAATTTAGACCAGGAAATGAAAAAAAGGATAACAAGTCCAGCTCCTAGGAGATTAATACTGGAATAAAACAATTATAACGGAAAAAAATAGTGAATAAAAATAAAACGAGTAAAAAGCCTCTAAAGAAATATCTATATTTTCTTTTTTTAATCGGTATGTAAATAACATCAAAGTTTTCCTTCAAATATATATTGCCAGGAAAAATTATTACCGTCAAATAGAAAAGAAATTCAAAAATTTTTAGCCTAAATACTCGTAAGTTCCCAGAAAAAATAAGCTCCGATCTAAAGTGACATCATAACTTCCTGCAAAAATTTTGTCTCCAAGACGAAATAAAACTTCGCGAATGGTGTAATGACTAGACTTGTCAAAACGAATAAGGCTACGTTTCATAAAAGAAATTTAGAAAGGCCACGTAACTTTTTAATGAGTGTAGTTAAACTAATTAAATTACATATATTTAGAATCAAAATTAAAAGGCGACTCTTTTGATATTTATATTGAAAGATAAATGTTTCGGGGGGATAATTGAAAAAAAAACGAAGGAGGTTAGTCTACTGAGATAGAGTCATTGGAAGCTATGCTGGTCTCTTGTTGTTAAGTAAATGCGAAGCATCCACTAACCTTTGACTCTCTGAGGTAACACTTTCAGTCGAATTGGAAAAAAAAATTGTTTTTGAAGAATTTTAAAATTATTATAATGGGAAAAACAGCAAGAGTTTACATTAAGTCGAGTACATATACAAGCTAGCTGTAATCTTATTATAATTAGTTATAGTCTAATATAAGATATTTTTTTATTAGTTTCAAATGGTAAAAAGATATTTTTTTTTAAAGAAGCGCTATAAAGGTTTAAGCAAAACTTAAACCTTTATTAGCGATATAAAAATAAATTATAACTTAAAAACTTACCAGGAGGTAAAAGCCAACGACAAATCCATTAAAAATAACCAATAAATCTCATCGTCACAAGCAAACTACAGTAGTTGAAGGTAATAATTTTAATGCTAGCGATGTATTGGATCTGAGAAAACAAATTGGCACAGGAGATCCCTAGTTTAAACAATTGGCTTTCACCTGTGCCAACCCAAACATCCAAATCCCAAGCCGTTGAACCCTAACAGAAGCTTCCACTTTTTATTTGAAAATAAAATATAACATTACACAACAAAAAGTGCAGTAATGAACAGAAATTCATTCATACAACGTTCCCAGATTTAAGCTTATCAATAAACCACAGATAGTGGAAATCGCATTCAAAGCTATGTAGGCTTGCAAAGAGAATTGTTGTCTCCCTTTGGCAAAGAAAATAAGATCGTAATTCAAACTAAAATAAAATCTGTAACCAGTATTTCGTAAAAATTGCATTTTTATGAAGAAATGAGAACTAGCAAATGCGGGGCAAAACTTAATTAAAATGTTCTAAAAATCAAATGAAAAAAATACAGTGCTTGTCTAACACTTTTTCGCAGAAACATACTAATAGTGTCAAAAAAATGCAGTGTGATAAAATCCATTGAAAACTATTAGTGGAGGTCACATTAAGATGGAGGTGCAATTAAAAAAAAAACGTTTTAAGGTTTTTGAAAAAAAACATGAAACATATAAAAATTTGCTTAAAAACAATACCTATTTTACTGAAGAAGCGGGAACAGACTTTAAATAAACCCTTCGGCTTCATTGAAGTAACTAATTGAAAACAAGATAAAGGTTCAAATTAAAAATATAGCCAAACAATATTAAAAGGAAAAGGAACTGATTGTAATAAGTTAAACTCTGTTATACACACTTATTGATCCTGCCGAACGAAACTAGCACGAAAATTATACCAAATAGGTACTAAATAAGTAGCATTAATACTACGGAGCCTTCGTTACAGTGGTTAATACGGGCCGAGATTAATCGAAATATTGGATAAATGCTCCAAGTAGACAGGAGAAAATTTAGCTCTGTTATGTGGGAGTCGTTCTCATAAAAACTACTAACATGGCATGCGAAATTAAAATAAGGCACATAAGATCCATAAAGACTTAAGTTGAAGTTGAAACGAAAGACAAGACCACTAACAGTTGGGAAGTTTAAATGATAATAGTCATTGTCACTTGCATGTCAAAAAAATAAATTACTGTGACCCATGAAGGCACGGTATTTTTTTTGCAGAAGGGCCACTTTGTTTGATAAAAGAATAGCCCAAGATAAAACTGTGGCCACAAATCTAAAATTGTGGCAATACTATAGATAATTAATTATTGTTTGTGAAGGTTCATAATAGTCCTTTTAGCTGTAGCTGATGACAAGAGGACCTGGAAAGGTTATAAGGAGCTACCAGAAGGCAGTTCTGGTAAGCAAACCTTCAAAGTACAGGCACGAATCAATGGATAAAGGCTAATAGGTTTAAGGTGAACAGCTAAATTTTTAACTTAACAGATCCAAGCTGTAAATTAAGCCTTAACCCAAAAGGACATTAAAGCTGAAAAAAGAGAGATTACAGGCAAAAACGTTATAAAAC
This sequence comes from Artemia sp. Qi Xiang Cuo, assembly GCF_049724085.1. NCBI lineage: Eukaryota > Metazoa > Arthropoda > Branchiopoda > Anostraca > Artemiidae > Artemia > Artemia sp. Qi Xiang Cuo. Next base: position 52,813,540 of record NC_142800.1, read on the forward strand.
TGTCTCAAGTACTTAAAAAATTCGAAAAGAATTAGAATGCTCAAAAGTCTGAATAAACAAACAGGCATATAGTAAGCTAATGACAGTTAAGGACACAAGTGGGTTCGAAATAGAACCAAAGTTGTAAAACAAAGATAAGAAAATGTATATAGTCGTATACGTAAAAGATATATAAATTTGTATTAATATAATTGGGAAAATATATACAATTATAAATGTATTTTGAAAAATTTTATAAATATAGAATTGTTATCATAAAAAAAAAATATAGAAATGTAAATAGCAATGTCATGTTATATGAACTATTTCCAAGCCCTTATATGGAGACTAAGCACAGTGCTCAATTATAGTGTATAAGTCTATTAGTTAGAGAAGATTTATTTTTATTTTAAATTGCAGTTAAGACTTCTCAGATAAAAGTCTTGACGGGCTTATTTAAAAGTTGTAAAAAGAACAAATATTGCAGTGATTAAACAAATTATTAGGGTAAATAATTATTATTTGTTTTTAACAATTAAGTTATGTATCAGCATAACTTCGGTTAATATATATATATACATATATATATATATATATATATATATATATATATATATATATATATATATATATATATATATATATATATATATATATATATATATATATATATATATATATATATATATATATATATATATATATATATATATATATATAACCTAAACTATCCATGTAAATATAGTGAATTAATATGTTGAGTATTTGTGTTTTTTTATTTTTATATCATTCAAGAAGTATTCTATATTAATACTTCATAAGCAATTCATAAAACACTAATTGGAATTAATTCCAATGCTAGTCTATACCGTGTTTTATTTTTTTAAATGCTTTAAGTTTTAACCAGTAGTTAAATATCCTATTTTGCGAATTAAAAAAAAATACTTGTGTAAGCTATTACACTATGCTTGTATATATATATATACTATATTTTTATTTTCTTTAAGTTTTAACTAGTGATTTAATGCAATATATAAATGTTTGACATCGAGTCAACGTATAAATAAAGTTTTATTGTGAATAAATCTATTCAGTGATTAATTATTGTGTATTAAGAGTAAAAAGAAGAGAAAGTAATTAAAAGTAATTAACTTTCGATAAAAAAAAGAATGCAGTGATATATACAAATTTTGAGTGTTTCTTTTTACTATATATAGGTAACAAATTATGCTTTATATGTATACTAATGTGAATATTTATTTTAAATACAGCCTTAGCTATTGTTTTTTGGAAATAAAATTTTTCGTAGCATCCTTTCGGATCAATTTTTCTTTCAATCATATTTTGACATATTTTTAGAAAGTAACAAATTTTGAAGCCACTTTAAATGTATCCTGATACTATCATCTCATACCATCAGAAACTAAAACATACTTGATCAACAGGTATTTTAGAAACTATAGCAGTATTACAGACTTTACTACAAGTTCATCAGAAAGTGAGATAAAATCAGAACTTAATTTAGGCCTAGAGAATGTACTACACAGCCCAAATGGCTTATATTATTGAAATATGTGAAAATGCTTTGTGCGGGAAAAATGTGTGAAAATTTAAAAATCAAAAATGTTATGTGTAATTTATCCAAGGTATTCCTAAAACGAAACAAAAACGGTATATCAACCACATCACACAGATAAATTAAATTATTAATGGGAATTAAAATTTAAACTCAAATAATTCATAAGATTTTCTAATATAACTTGAAATCTAATTTAAGCAAAACCACTAATATAATGTTTAAGCTGCTTGGGGTCAAGTTAAAACAGAAGATGCATATGAAGAAGGGTAAAAAGAGTATTTTTCAGTCCTAGAGACAGAGAAAAAGAGATACAAGTATGAGTTTTAAAGTACCGTCTATCGACAAAAAAGAACATTGATTTGATTAGACGAGAACACCAACCTTAAGAAAACTCGCCACGGGCTTATTCGCATAAAGATAACAAGATGGCATCTTTTGGGCTTTAAACGTAAAGGAACGGTCCGAAGTATGGTATATATACAGTTGGGACGCCACGTTCTTTAAATGGGGAGTATTGTAGTAAAGCTTTTTAATTTAGTTAATTATGAATTTAGTAAAAATATATTAAGACGCAAATACAAAGTTTAGAAATACTACTTTTTATTAAGATAAGGAATATATCCTGCCAAGTTTCTGCTTAACGGGAAATTTAGAAATCAACACTTCCCAGCTATTGCGTCGGTTGGTTAAAGGAAGGTGTGGTTGATAAAAATGTATAAAAGATACATTTTGTGAGAAGGGGCAGATTCAGACTGATACTAACTTTATGCCGGACTGACCTCTGGTCCTTTGTTCTTAGAAATACCTTGGAATCTCGTCGGATCATTATAAGTGTCTAAGTATTCTATTATATGTTAATGTAGTTTTCCGAGACTTGTAGTCTACTTGGGACAGCCAGTCCCAATAGAAAATATATATCTAGTATTATTATATGTTAATTGAATAAAAGTATTGCATTATAGCCAATCTCTCTACGATCTACCTTTAGCCCCTCGAACATACCGAGTCGGTACGCCTCATTAGTTCGGTCATAGCCTAAGGCACGCTACCAAAGTTTAAATACCTTAAGGCCAGAGTTTACCTCCCCTATAAAGGGAGAAATAAAGGCATCTACGACTACACCACCCAAATACCATAAAAACAACATCACAACAAAATGTATTCCACATATTGTGACCATTCTGTCTTGTTTTTAAGTGGAATGTATTTGTTATTGAATAAGAACGATTTGCGTCAGATTCGTATCGCTTATTTTAGATATTACAAATTTTTATTCTACCTTCCCACTTCATATCGTAATACACGTAATATTGAGAAGTATGGTGCTACCGACATTATCCAATCGTTTGAATTACTTAGTAATAATTTGACGAGAAATGCCTTTGTGTCCCATGGCCCAAACCATAATACTTTCCGTGTGTTTTTGTCACTGATTAAGGTTTAAGTTATCTTTATTTCTGTGTATTTGATTTTTTTTTACTTTTTAGTGTACTTTACTCCGCTTGTTCTGTATAAAAGTGGGTTATAAATAAATTATTATTATTATACCTTTAGATTTTACTTGATTTCTGCTGTCCCTGAGGATAAGTCTGGGGATGAAAGTATGCTAAGGATAATAAGGATAGTGTATGATCTATGAAAATCTGTTTCATATCCACAAAGACAAATAACGAGTCAATGAATGCATTGGATTTGTATAACTTGGGCTATATATTTGCACATTAAGGGGATGAGGGTAAGGTTAGGTTAATTTACTTTGACACCACTATCCCCTCCCCTTCTAATGTGCAAATATATAGCCCAATTTATATTATTTTATAAATCACATTTTGGCATATTTCATTAGGATTAACATAGCTTTACTTCTTGGGTGTGTTCCGTATAATTAACAAACACCTATTTTTTTTATACAAGATGAAGTATGACCGATGCTTATCGAAATTTGTGAAGTGTGGGATACATTTTTTCCATGAAGATATAAAAATGTCATTTTCAAAATCGTTGCTGGTATCTCAGTAATTATACCAGCTCAACTAGAGTACAAAGAAAATATTTTCTATATTTTTTTGGGGAAAACACCGGGGTTTGGAATCGACAAGGGAAAAAAATTTAAAAAGAAAAAGCAAATATTTCGATTAGATCACCGATAACCAATTTTCAATGACTGGGGTATAGACCAAGGGCACCAATTCAGAAAAATACAGGAATTAAGCAAAGATTTCGTTTTATTCTCTGCACAAAGATGCAAAGAGCCGCTTTTCAAAATTTCACGGGTAATTTTCGCTTGAGAAAAAAACAAAACGTCAATTAAAAGGTATTTTTCCAGATCTAGGGGGGTAATTTTACTCCCTTCCTGTAGGTGGGCCTGTTAGGAACATGGTAAAGAAAATAACAGTTATTATTACAATCATAAAGATTCTTATAATTCTAATGATTTCTAGTCTATAATCTTGTGATTTATGTGCTGGTTCAGTTATTTATTTTCCAAAATCTATTGATTTTTTTTCACCAGTTGAAATAAATCCCTGTGAAATTAAACTGTAAATAATTGAAAAATTCCAAATAGTAGTTGTATTTAGAGCACTTGGAATATAATTCTCCTCGAGTGTGAAGTTTTGATGTTTAGAAACAAATGAAATCTAGTAAACGTTAATTTTGCCCTGCCAAAGGTTTAGCACTTGTCTGTATCATAACGGCCGTCATTGCAGAAATAAAGAAGAAACAGAATATTGTAGTTACAATATGGACTTGGTTCTTAAGAGAAAAAGAGAAATTGAGCAACAAATTCAACAAAAAAAGCATTATAGGGGAAACAGCTTGGATATAGTAGAAAAGAGAGACAATAATCAACAGTCTCTTAACAAACTCCATTCAAAAAGGTAGACTTTTTTGTGGCTAAAATCTAGCCTATGAGGAATTTTATGGTTTCAAACAGAGGTTTAATTTTCTAGGGGGAAGAAGGGAAGTGTCCCTCCCAGACCCTGTTTTGGCCCCTAGCTGAAACTTAGTTTCTTCCAAAATTTTGTCAAAACCAAGTCAAGCGTGAGTAGGCTAGCCTACTTCGAGCATCCACAGAAATGGGTCAATTTTCTTTAGCATATCTTTACCTTTATGGCACTATATGGCTTGGTCAATATATACCAAATCATATTATTGAGTTAGGACTATAGTGAATACACCATTCGATGCCTTTTTTTTGTGCTGATTACGAATATAATAAGCATTTCTCTCGGAAATGAATTTCAGCCCCCCCCTTATATATGCCAATTCAGGGTTAGGTTAGGTATAGCCTATATAGGGGGGGGGCTGGAATTCATTTCCGATAGAAATGCTTATTATATTTGTAATCAGCATAAAAAAAGGCATCAAATGGTGTATTCACTTTATTGAAACTCAATAATATGATTTGGTATATATTGACCTATGGCTTATTTTTCAGTTTTTACTGTTATTTTCACTTGGTTTGGGGAAATTGGCTCCAACCACCCCCCCCCCTCCCCACACACACACACACAGGATTTTATATATTGTATTATATATATGTATATATATATATATATATATATATATATATATATATATATATCTATATATATTTATATATATATATATATATATATATATATATATATATATATATATATATATATATATATATATATATATATATATATATATATATATATATATATATATATATATATATATATATATATATATATATATATATATATATATATATATATATATATATATATATATATATATATATATATATATATATATATATATATATATATATATATATATATATATATATATATATATATATATATATATATATATATATATATATATATATATATATATATATATATATATATATATATATATATATATATATATATATATATATATATATATATATAGGGGGGGGTGGAGGGGAAGTTTAAACTTACCTCTCATTTACATCAGAAATAAAATTACCCCCCACCCCCCTAATGTGGAAATATATACCCTGAATTGGTATATATATGGGTGGGGGCTAAAATTCATTTACAACAAAAAAAATTATTATATTTGTCAAGAGCATAATAAAAGCATTGAGTGGTATATTCACTTTAGTTGTAACTCAATAATATGATTTGGCAAATATTTAACAATTTTTTTCACAGTTCATATTAGGCTACTGACTTACATATAAAGTGAACATACCACTCAATGCCTTTTTTATGCCCTTTGCAAATATAGGCTAATAATTGCTTCCATTGCAAATTCAGATAAACCCACCCCTTAATGTGCAAATATATATCCTGAATTAGAATATACCATGAATTATCAAAGGCAAAGTTTTGAAAAGCAAAATTCAACCCTATTTTTAGATAAATTTCTAGGCAGTGGCAGATCCAGGATTTTTTTTAGGGGGGAGAGGGTGGCAACAAGGGTTGATCTGATAAACTTGCATTAGGAGCAAGTTTAATTAATGCAAACTTGTGTTAATTAAGTAAATTACACTACTTTTAGACTATGTTTAGGGGTGTGTGTCCCCCCCCCCTGGAGCTGACACTATAATATAGCTAGGATGAATGTGAAAACATCATTTAATGCCTTTTTAATTCAGTAATTGGTTCTGTTGCAAATTGCATCTTGAGCCCTTAAAGAGGCCCCAATGGTATTTTATGTGAATTATATAAGGACATAAAAAAAAGCATCAAATGATAATTTCACTTTCATCCTAGCTAAATTATATGGCCCACTGCAAATTTACCATGAATCCCTTCCCCCCCCCCTAATGTGGAAATATACACCCTCAATTCTCAACAGAAAGGTTTCAAATTGCAAAATTCAGTGTTATTTTTGTCAACAGTGTTTGAAAAACTTGAAACAGAAGGAAAATGTTTTATATTTGAGTTGCCTAATAAATAAGATTTGAATTGTTATAAATAAGTATTTTTGGAATATATTACCCTTGAACAAGTTATTTATAAACTAGTAATATGTTTTTAACTGCTTTTCAGTGACTTAACTAGTATTGATAATTTCTTTGTGTGGTTACAAAAATGAAATACATTAGGGGCCCCTTTAAGGGCTCAAGATTGAATTTGCAACAGAAGCAATTATTGAATTATGAAAGAGCATAAAAAAGGCATCAAATGATGTTTGCACTTTCATCCTAGCTAAATTATAGTGCCACCTTGAAATTTACCTATTTTTGTTGATGGCATTCAAAAAACTTGAAATGGTAGGAAAATCTTGAATATTTGAGTTGCCTAATAAATGAGGTTTGAATTGTTATAAATAAGTATTTTTGGAATATGTTACTCTTGAACAACTTATTTAAAAACTAGTGATACCTTTTTAACCACTTCTCAATAACTTATCTAGTGTTGATAACTTCTTTATGTGGCTACAATTCAGGATATATATTTGCATTAGGGGGATGGGATGGGTAAATTTGAATTTGCAATAGATTATTATTTTTGTAAAGAGCATAAAAAGGCATAGAGTGGTATATTCCCTTTATTTGTAAGTCAACAATATGAACTGCAAAAATTTACCCAAAAGAGTAGTACTCTTTGGTATTGCTTTTTTGGTAAAACTCCAGTTTAACTACTTTTTGCTTTCTTGGAAAGGGCATAGATTAGGAAAATGAAACTTTCAGGTACAGGTCCACACACTAAATTATATCCCAGGAAATTATTTTGAATTTCCTTCTTCAACTCCATCTCCCTCTAGAGGGCAGTGACCTTTAATGACCTTCAAAAATATTATATGTTATGAGAGTGAAACCTTGCATAGCACATCTTCTGCTTAAATAAAGTACAAGAAAACATGTTTTCAGCTTCACTAATTTACTCAATTTCAATTTATGATGTTTCTGCAAAAGATCTGCAAATATATATCCTAGATTTAGAAAAAAAACCATTGATATGATCTAAAATTCCACTCAAATAACTGGAATTGCATTTTCAGAAGTAAAACCCCAAAAAAAAGAAACTGATAACTGAAAATTAAGGTAAAATGTCATTTTGTAAAAATTTTTGAAGGAATTTGCCTACTTTTAGTAGGCAAACTTCTAAGACTTAAAAATAAGAAGAGGGTTAACATGGAAGCTTGGCCCTGGATTCATTACTGAATGTTTTATCTTCATCACCTAACCCCCTTCCAAGATAGCAAAAGTTGCTAAACTAGAATTTTACTACTTTTTCAATAGGATATGATACCTAGGGTGAAAAAAAACAATATGCAATTGAGCAAAATTATGTAGAACTCCAACCCTCACATCTTGTTACCAAATAGGTATTGACAAAAAATATATATATCAATGAATAGCTAAAAGTAAGCTATGCATCAATATGGTTATTACTAAAATCATTTAAGATCAAAGACTTTAAAATACCAACTAGGCCTATCCTATTTTGATGTACATATCATTTCATTGTTTCAGTTTTATTCTCATATTAACAGAAAGCTGATTTTTTTTTTATTCTAAAAATATAACTTTTATTGCTTGATATTTATTCTATAAATCCCAGTATTAAAGATAAATTTTGATCAAACAGCCACAAATATCCTGTTATGAGTTTTTTTCAAATGTAAATCAGAAAAACCAGTTTCTTAAACTTTTCTTGTTTTCCACTGTTGTATACATAATTTTAGTATTATTAATGGTTTATTTAAATGTATCATGATTAATACAATCAATTATTCTGCAATATGAAAATATATATTCTACCATTTTTTTTTTACCTGTCATCATTGACTGCATACGGGGTTTGTCAAATTTTTTTTACCTTTCTTTTGGTTAGTGAGGGAAAAAGGTTGGGAAACACTGCTATAGAATATTAAAATGATATTCAACTGCACTTTGTATCAAGATAAAGTATCTAGCTAGACAGCAGTGGCAGATCCAGGGGAGGGGCAAGATGGGCATGCTGCCCCCCCCCCCTAACGTAGTCTAAAGTAGTGTAGTTTACTTAATTAACACAAGTTTGCATTAATTAAACTTGCTCCTAATGCAAGTTTATTAACAGAAAGCTGATTTTTTTCTGATTCTAAAAATATAACTTTTATTGCTTGATATTTATTCTATAAATCCCAGTATTAAAGATAAATTTTGATCAAACAGCCACAAATATCCTGTTATGAGTTTTTTCAAATGTAAAACAGAAAAAACAGTTTCTTAAACTTTTCTTGTTTTCCACTTTTGTATACATAATTTTAGTATTATTAATGGTTTATTTAAATGTATCATGATTAATACAATCAATTATTCTGCAATATGAAAATATATATTCTACCATTTTTTTTTACCTGTCATCATTGACTGCATAGGGGGTTTGTCAAATTTTTTTGGACCTTTCTTTTGGTTAGTGAGGGAAAAAGGTTGGGAAACACTGCTATAGAATATTAAAATGATATTCAACTGCACTTTCTATCAAGATAAAGTATCTAGCTAGACAGCAGTGGCAGATCCAGGGGAGGGGCAAGATGGGCATGCACCCCCCCCCCCCTAACATAGTCTAAAGTAGTGTAATTTACTTAATTAACACAAGTTTGCATTAATTAAACTTGCTCCTAATGCAAGTTTATTGAATCAACCTATTTTACACCTCCCCCCCCCAAAAAAAAAAAAAAATGAGATCTGCCATGGTTAGTCAGATGATACTATTTCTAATAATCTTACATGTATACCTACTTAGCTGAATATTTGATTGTCTATGTGCATTACTAGCCTAAATATCTACCTAGCTCAATAAGGATTGAACTAAGTTCACAGCCTCATTATCTAACTAGGTAGCCTGTTTGATGTTTATTCAACAGGTCAGATAATTAATTCTCTTACATAAAGCATAAATATTGAACTAGGTGGATAATAACATATCTTAGACTTTCAGATATATATATATATATATATATATATATATATATATATATATATATATATATATATATATATATATATATATATATATATATATATATATATATATATCCTACTAGGCAGATAAATAAATTCTCAAAGCAATTTGATGATAGTATCTAACTAGCCAGATATTTATTTCTCTTATGTGAAGTATGAATGTCTAGCTAGTTAGATTATACTTTGTCCCAACCTGTCTTATATTTTCCAACTAGGCAGATAAGGAAATTCTAGTTGGATAAATATCAAAGGGGTTTAGATAAAGTATTATTCACCTACTTAGAGAGGCTAAGTTAGCTGTTGCTTATCAACTAATTTAAGCATAAATGATATGCCCTCCATATCAGTTTGGATTTCAGCATGGCTTAGGGTGTTCTGAAGCTGTTACTGCAGCAAATGTTTTAGTTAATACAGATAATAGCTGTGAAATGTTTGTTTTCGCTGGACATGATATTCTTCAGGTGTTCAACTCACTGGTGCATGCCACCATGCTTTTGTTTGTAGAAAAACAAGGAGTGAATATGTCTGTCATTAGTGCTTTCTGAGACATGTACTCAAGGCTGAAAATTTTCTTTAATCTGCCTCCTGATAAATATAGTCCTTCCAAACCATTTGACAAACTTGTTGATGTTTGCAAAGGTGCCAGGCAGGGAGCTGTCTCTTCCTCAACAATTTTCAGTAATTATGTCCTAGATTCTCAAGCACAGTGCCCCTCACAATTTCCATAATTTACTTCTACAATAATCAGGGATTTGTTTCATTAGTTGTATTGTTTATTTTTATGCAATGTTTGGTTTATTTGTCAACGTCTTTGTTTTGTCATGTTTTGTGTTATGATTTTTCTTGGTCTTTCTTTTTGTTGTTTTCTTTGCTCTGTCATTAGTTTTGTTAACTTGGTGGGTTCTCAATGAATTTTTTTGTTCACATAAATGATGATACTAAAATTCATTTTGATGTTTTAGAATCCCCTCCTGAAAATATTTGAAGGATTATTAACTTTCAATGTTGTTCTCATAACTGCCTTCAGCAAAGCAATATAAAACTTATGTTTGTAAGATTCTAAAAAAAAAAATGGGTACCTTTTACAAATTAAATTTGGCTTAGAATCCATCTCAAGTGGATGGAACTATTTTGTCAAGGCATACAGTTTTAGAGAAGCTGATTTTAAGCCAAAATCATGTAGACCTTTTTTATAAATTCAGATAGGTATAGATGTAATTGTTCAAATAATTTGAGCTTCCTCAGTGCCAACTCTGAATTAACATCTACCCCACCTTTGTCAAACACAGTTGGTGCTGGACAACAGGTCACAAAAGCTTGAAAATAATAATACTTTGTGTGTCATCTCTAGCAATGTTGACTCTCTTACAAACAAGCTTATAATTATCCAAGTGCTCCTAAAAGATGAAGAAGCAGATATTGCTGGGTTAGTGGAGATTCTGCCAAAATTTACTACAATACCTGCTACCAAAAGTTTGTTGCAGATATCTGACTTTCAGGTCTTCACTAATCTGGGGTGGCCAAACTGCAGAAGAGGAGTTGGTATCTATGTCAGAGAGGGTTTCCAGGTTAGTCTTATTAACTGTCTAATTTTCTATGTACCCTGGGTGGAAAGTTTGTGGCTTGATATTACTCTTCAACAAAATAAAAAAAAACTGTATTGGGTGTGTATATAGAAACCCTAATGCACCCAGCCTTGATGATTGTGAAATATATATCAAAACTGACATGGATTATGGGGCATCTATGGTATCATCTGATTGGATAATTATTGGTGATTTCAACTTTCCATTAATTGAGTGGGTTGATGGTCTTGGTCATTCAGTTTCTAGTAATGTAGATTCACTTTTTGTGTCTTGCTTATCTGACAACGTCCTTCATCAAATGGTTGACAAGGCATCATGACAACCAGAATCCTTCCTTGTTGGATCATGTAATTTTGAGCAATCCATATTCCCCTATCAGAGATGAATTTCTTCCTCTAGTTGGCAACAGCAACTACTCAGTCATCCTCTCTGTGTTGTCCTTGAATACATGTCTGCAACCTAATCTTTGTCCTCAAAATTTTACTGACTATCAAGCAATAGAGAAGGAACTAGCCTCAGGAACATATCATGGACAAATGTTAAGGCCTCCTATCAACTGAGAAAAAGCACTCCCATGTCATCTACTAAAAACACTTCCATTCATCACAAAGGATGCAAAAAGAATAATCAACAGGAAAGCCAGAGCCTGGGAAAGATACAACAAGGATAAAACACAAGAAAATTAGAAAGGGTATGCTAAGGAGTTTTGCCTCCAATGTAGTTAGGAAACTGAAGTTAACATGAGGAGAAGCTTGCTGCAGATATCATGGCAAATCCCAAATCTTTCTGTAGACATGTTTCTGCTAAGAATCCTAACCATCACACCATCCCTGACCTCAAACATAATGACATAACCCACTCATTGCCTGTAGATAAGGCTAATGTATTGAATATCCAGTTAATCTCTGCCTTCACCATCCAATCTTGTCCAACTATCCCTGCAGTACCATCAAACTTAATATGTCATCCAATCCCAAAATTATCAATTACCAAAGGTATGGTCTTAAATAGCTTGGAAAAAATTGATGTTAATAAATCCAAAGGACCATATGGGATACATCCAAGGTTTCTCAAGGAATGCTGAATTGTTCTCAGTTCTCCCTTGTGTAGACTCTTCCAGCTGTCCCTACAAAAAGGAGAACTACCATTGGGATTGGAAAACACCATATGTCACACCAATCCACAAAAAAAGCCCCAAAGATCATGCAGAAAATGACTGTCCCATCAGCATCACTTCTGCAGTTGTAAAGGTGCTTGAGGGACTTGTCAACAGAACTCTAATTCAACACTTCGAAATTAACAACTTTCTCACTTCAACTCTGCATGGCTTCAGATCTTTATGATCCTTTGATACCTATCTAATACACACATACAAGTATGTTACATCATTGTTGGATAATGATTTACCTGTCAACATGGGGTTCCTTGACCTCTCAAAAACACTTGACAGGGTTCGCCATGAAGTCCTTATCACTAAACAAAATGCAGCAGCTGTTGATGATGCTTTTGCCCAAAGGAGCGAAAGTTTCCTTTCAGAAAGAATGCAATTTGTGAGAGTTCATGACTCTCAAGGTGTCCCTCGTTTCTCCTTGCCGACAACTGTTTTAAGCACTGTTCCCCAGGGGATCATTCTTGGGCCAAGTCTCTTCAACTTATATATAAATCATGCACCCAATCTTCTCTCAAACCTCCTCACTCTTGATGCTGATGATTCAAAACTTGTTGGTAAAGCAGCTACAGCCTCTGACCTGCAATCTATCCAAAAGGACCTCGATATTCTTGGGACTTGGGCTGATACATGGCTCCTCTCTTTCAATGCTGACAAATGCCATGTAATCCACTTTGGCAGTCATATTACATATCAGCAGTACCATCTACAAGGTAATTCGATTTTTTTCTTAAATAAAACGCCTTGAAAAAACTAAACAAGGTCATTATTATTTTCATAATCTATATTGCAAATCCTAGGCTAGTAACATTCTTTCAACCCTAGTTTGTTTTCAAATCATCATGGAAAACTATCTACTAGGCAAATGAACCTTTCAGGAATGTGTCTACAATCTAAATAAGAGTTCAAGAAGAGGTTTCAAGGTAGCCTACCCACCTCTAATCATTTTTTCCCTTTAGGGCCCCAAATTCTTGGTGAACTTAAAACACGGTGTGATCAATAAATAAAACCCTCAGAAAGAGATCTACATCCCAAATATGGGTCTTACAGGGCTCAGAATTAGACCCTATAAGTCTCTTTTTTGGCAGAAGTCCCTTCCAAAGTCTCTTTTTATGCAGAAAATCCCTTAACTCCCTTAAAATGTGCTATTTGGGAGCATGGTATAATTGAAAACTGAAGCTGAAAAAAATTATATATTTGAAAGACCTTCTTTAGTTAATATAGCTTCTCTGTAAATCTGGTTGTACTGGTCTCTTGGTTATGTTTTTCCAGTTCAGAAAGAAGCAACAAAACAGTGGGAAATTTATCTGAGTTCTAAGTGTCTATTAACTGTTGTAAACATAGGCAGCTAATAACATCACAAAATTAGCCTATAAGGTGTGTGCAATAGATGGGTCACATTGCTATTGTTCAAAGATAGAGAGTAACATGGGTGGGTGGGATGGATTGGTCATATTCTGGTAATGATCAAGTTTCTTGTGGCTTCATAAAATGAACCATACCAGTATGAATTTGTTCAAATTGACTTTTATTCCAGTTGTACGAATTCTATATTCTTTCCCTCTAGAGGTTATTTAATAAACTAATAGCTGGCTGACTGAGAAGAGAGTACCATGAATGGAATATTCAGATGGCATAAACAGTGATCAGTTGCAGTCACACTTTTATTTTAGCCTGTCATTTTTGTCAAGTTTTCTTTGAAATTGTTGCTAAAGTCACTTTTTTTGCTGTTTTAAAACTCGATTTAGTTAGTGCTTATATCAGTGAGCTAGAAAGGTAATGTAAACACTTGGACAACAGACTGTTGCCTGTCGGAAATTAGTAATGTTCATATGACACAGGAGTATGAAAAAAAAAATTGAAATTCCAAAACAACATCTTTAAATGTTTACAGATAATTTTTCATAAGCTGTACGTTTATTTTTCATCACAAGCTTTTGATTGTGCCCTTAACCCTTTTCAGTTGGACTGGCGGATCCAGAGGATGAAGGTGATCCTTCTCCCTCCTGTTAGGCCTTGCACCATTCAAATCAATCACAACAAACCCTTATAATTAAGTCTCCACTTGTAGATTCTCAGTCACGCATTGTCAGTTTTATTGATGAAATGTCCCACTTTGCCAAATTTTTTTTCGACAAATAACAAAATGTCCTATTTTTTTCCTCCATTTGATTTAACGTATTTAATGAACTGAAATTGATGGAAAAACTGTCACCAAGTCAAGTTAATAAAATTAAATGGGTTCTAAAATCGTATTGTAAAACTATATGATAAAATTGTATGGGTCCAAACTAGTTGCAAGTTTTTCTTCCCTTGCTCCAGTTAAGCCCCCTGGTACTTAAAGTCCTCGCTTAAGCGGAGGTTAAGGGCCCTCCATAAAATTTTCAAAAAATTCTATAAGTCTGGACCACCCAAAAAGAGAGTAAAAAGAAGAAAATCACAACCACACACCACAAAATCACAATTTGATTATTTGCTTTTATGAAATGTGCATTGAAAAAGTGAATATAATGAAAAATACACTTTGTAAAATAAACAAATAAAAATATGTTTTGAGAGAATGCCAGAAAAAGGGAGGCTTCCCATATAATAGTTCCATTTAGAACATCCCAGTGAGGTGACAGACGTTGGGTTCTGCTGTTCGCAAAGTGATTGATCAGCAGCCAGCATTCTTGGAGTGTGTTATGTATTACATACCATCAAAGAAACATTTGAAGAGTGTTGCATCGTCAGCAAAGTACCTCAAGATTATAAGCTACCTAAAAAGGAAAAATGTGTCTGCAGAACTCGAATTTGTGCATCCAAGCCTTCTACGAAATTCATAGCAGCGTTCCAGAAGAACGAACCCCTTGTGCACACTCTTCATGCCGAGATGAAAACTTGCTTCTCATTGTTTTGGTAAGACTTCTGAAATCTGACATTCTGATGTCTGCTGATGAGATTTCTACCATTTTCCTTGTGAACTTGGACAGCTATTTGCTGAACAGTATTGTAGGTGGTCAGGTTGAGATTGTGCTAAATGCTCAGAAGCTCACCTTTGCAGAAAGACATGGGTTCCCTTGAAGGATGTGGTGGTATTTTAAAGCAGCTGCCAAACACTTGATCCAGAATTGCCCCATCTCTTCCAATAGCCTTCTCAGAGTGCTTAGGTGTCTGGATCCCACAAAAAGGAAAAGAGTAGAAGTCTGTCAGATATAGTTGTGCTTGCTTGATAGACCTCATTATGAGTAAGTGTTAACCATTTGTCACGTGTCAACCATTTCTGGCATCAAATCTTCTCTATGATGGAAGCTTTTGGTGGGCAAAAGTATACGCTTTTGTTGAAGCTTGTAAAAGCTTTGTTGACATCATCCCACAGTAGTATTGACGTAAAGAGGGGTTTTTCACTCTCAGGAACACTTCTTCTGTCGGACAGAGCCTCTATGTCAGAAAGAGTCCTGAATGCGAAGCTGTATGTGATTGACGAATTGAACATATATGGAGGCAAACCCAAAAGTTTTTCTATTCCCAAAGCATTGTTGACTTTTGCTTGGTCAAAATACCAAGACTATGTGGAGAGCAAGACAAAAGAACAAGCTGCTGAACGAAATGTCCAAGACGAAGAGAAAAAGGGGGTTGAACTTAGTTGGCATATCCAGAGGCGTCATTTAGGGGGGGGGGCTGTCTGGGGCTATAGCCCCATCCTGATTTTAGAAGTAGCCCAGATCATTTGTCACAATCTCGGTCGATTTGATTTGAAGGGTGAAAAAAAACTGCGTAAAAAAATGTTCGCAATTAAAACAAATCCGTTTCTAATATAGCTGTACTTCACATCAATAAATTGTGGGCTTCTTTTCCACACATTAATTTGGTATTCCTTTTTCATATATCGCGACATATTTTTATTGCATTGTTGTTACAGCCACGGTGACCAACTTTCATTACAATAGACCCAGGATCAGTAATAAAATTATAAATTATAATTGCAATGGAGCAGTGATCCCCTCCATATATACGTATTATGTTCTCTATATTTCTTTGAGACTGTTTCTGAATCTGTTCTGAGTCATGTGTGACTCAGGTCTTCTCTGTTTCTGGACTTGGTAAATAAAACATTATTTTGTACAACAGCAGACTTTTTGCGTTCCTAGTATCCATAGACGTATTATTAATAGAAGCCAGACCGTGTGGGATTTTGAAAGTTCCTTGTGCTTTTTCTTCTTTGCCTCCAGTGAACATGTTAAATTTGAAATTTGATTTCGTTCAAAATGATTAGTTTATGAATTTTGTTTCTCGAATTGTCTTGAAATTTAGCTTTTTGAATTTTGAAAAAATCAGAGTGGGAATTTCCGACCAGTAATGTTTTTTAATATTCAGGAAAGATAAGAAAGACAAGAAAGCTATATTATATAAAAGGAAAATTCAAAGAATCGATAGAAATCTTGAAGAATGATACTTAATCTCACACACCAAAAATCATAACAAAACGAGAATATGAAAAAGGAGAAGATTTGTTAATAAGACAGTTAAAAATATTGTACTGACAATCAAAGACCAAATATTTCGACTTCACAAATGAAAGGCTTTATCAGTGGGGGGCGGGGGGGCTTAGCTTGAACCAACCTATATAAAAAAGTGAAAAAACATGAAAAATTTAACAAATAAGAGCTATACACGAACAACCTGAGCCTTAAAATAAAAACTCAGACCTAGGAATTGGTGTCATTTCAAGGAAATCTACGATGGGGGAGAGGAATTTACTGTTGAACATCCAGAGGGAGGTGAAAATCTGTTGATTTTTACATTACCTTGAAAATACCAGGGCAGTGTCATGAGGGACCAATTTTCAGGTGGGCAAGCCCGTTATATATCAATTGCACCGCATACAATTTACATTAACTGCCATCCTCATAGACTCAACCTTTTGTTGGGTGATTCCATTCAGAACTTGGTATGAATGGCTTCTTTTTTATCCACTCTTCAAGAGCAGTACTGTTTATCCGCGAATAGCAGTACAACCTACCAACTATTTGTTAATGATCAGAAAGCCACTGACGTAACTGGTCTTCAGCTGGAGAAATCCTCTACTACAAGATGGGCATACTGGACTAGATTGGTGAACAAAGTACTGAATAGATAAAACTGTATTTTGCGTGTTTCATCAATTATCAAAATATCTAGTGACGGAGAATCTGCAGCTCAGGCCCACGGATTAGTAATCATACTTCAGACATTTGAATTTATATTTATACTTCATCTAGCGGAAAAAAAAATTGCGCCACGAACTCTGTCTGAGCAGCTGCAGAAGTTAGACATAGTTTTCTCTAGTTTTATTGTAGGTACGCGAGATAAAATTATAGACATGCCAACTGACGATGGTTTTGATAAAACCTTTCATAAAGCAAAACAATTTTCTTGTGAGTGCAGTCTCACTGGAAATCTTTTGCAAAATTCTTTGAATTCTGATTTTTCATGTAAAAGACCAAAGCTCTCGCTTCGTGAATGCTTCCTGCACTTTACCAATACTAGCCGACCAGCTAGTGTAGTATTGCATTACAAAGAAGCTTACATTGACACAACTCTGTTGGCCTCGCAAGTGGATCTTGTGAGAAGATGTACCCTCATTAGCTAATATGCCAAAAGATTTCTTTGTGCTTCGCGATTGTCTGAAAGCACTGTCAATAGTGTATTTCGCAGTTTTGAAAATTATGCAAATCTTCATTACTCTGTCTATCACAACATGAGAGATTTTTTTTCTGCATTAAGCCTGATTAAAAGCTATTTAAGATCAACAGTAGGTGATGAAAGACTCAGTTATCTGATGTTGATATTTAGTGGAAAGGCTCTTATGAAATAGCTTGACTTCAATGGTATGGTTAGAAAATATATTTAAATATATAAAAATATTGTATAAAATTAAAGAATATAAAATGTATGGTTAGAAAAATGAGACCTTGTCGGTTCTCAGTGTTACAATAAAACTGTGAATTACTTTCCAACTTAAGTTCTCTCTGTATTCATTAAACACTTTTAAATTGCTTCTTACTATTATTAGTCGATTATGGGAGAGGCCTGTGCTAACCACTATGAAGATATATTGCTCTTTAACAACTGTGAGCCGACCAATTAAGGAGGCCTATAGAGGTTGCTTAGCCCCCCCCCCCTTAGTTCAGAGTGAAATGACGCCACTGGGCATATCTAGCAAAAAAGACCTTGATATATTTGAGGAATCATTGCAAGAAAAAGTGGGCCTCTGAAAAACAAAAACGAGCAATTGTTGATGCCCTGTTGAAAGAAGTCATTGATTGCTTACAAAGAGTAGTGGCTTTAAGCGATTCCGTGGATATCGCTTTGGCCAATTCCCTACTAGAGGGTGCCATGAAAACGAGAGAAAATGAAGAAACGAAAGGATGAAAAAGAGCGGGCTGAAAAGGACATGCAAAAGTTGGGCCTGATAGTTTAACAATCTGTCAAAGAAGTCGAAGAAGTGAATGAGTAACCTTGCAAGCTGAAGTTTCATAGATTGTTTTACTTGTTTTTAGTCTTGGATTTGCTTTTCTTTTTTCATTTTAAATAAACATAACTGAAAGTTGGAACAAAAATAAAATGGAAAAACAAAGAAAACCTGTCTCCAGGGAAAATGAGTTCCTTTGGAGGCTCACGAATATGATGATTCTTAGGGTGACTTTGCCACAGTTTCTGATTCGTGGGTAAAGGAATGTTTTGACCATGAATGGCATTCAAAATTCCTTCCCACTTTGGTCCGTATTGGTCCATTTTTCCACCCCCTAAAAGTCCCTTGACAGGTCATCAAGTCCCTTTTCTAATGAGCAAGAATCATTTCGAGCCCTGGTCTTAGCAAGAGCTTGATGACACCTTCACTGGCCATAATTTAGGCTGTTAGAGTATTCCTGAAAGTTTTGTTCACCTAGCCCTAGCTTGACAACTTTTCCAAATGACAAAACTCCCATGTTGAAGTTTCACCATAGATGTCCACAAAAAAATAGCTTCTAGAAATCATATCTATTTCCTTGTTTTTTTAAATTTTTACTCTCCCCCCCCCGTATTACTTTTAGCAGCGTTAAAGTTTCTTGGATTAATACTGTAAAGATACTAAATGCACACTTCTATTCTTTTTATCAACAGATTGTTGTAATTTTTGAAGTGGAAACTGAACAAAAGTAAAATACACCTATGCCAGCACTGTTACCTTGCCCTCTTGGATCCCCCTTCTCCTTTTGCAGAATATTGCCTGAGTCATCCTGTCTAGCTGGGTTTCTGGGAACCATTAGGACGTGTATATCAGGAAAAATGAGTATTACATTCTCTGTGTTTTTCAGAGAAATGTTTGTAAAAAGTGTCCATTGAAACTTGGAAATAAATCAACAGCCAAAATTATTGACTGAAAAAATGTTTTCATATCCTTACTTCTTCTCTTTCCCCTACTCCAGCACACTAAACTTCTCACAAACTTAGAAAATATTTTTGACAGATAGGCTAGTTTTTTAAGAGTCGATTAAAAGCCCAAATTCACATTTGCACATATGGAAGGGGTGAGTCAGTTTGAATCCCCTAGAACCTATGGTTCATGCACTTTTTTATGATATGCTATGTGCTTAGATAAAAAGATTCCCACCCCATAAAGTCATGCACTTCATTAAACACTAAAAAACACTTTCATTACCACCATTTGGTCTAAAGGTCCATTACTGAAAGCTTTATTCATCAAGCAACAACTGTTCCAGTCTAAGAAAAGCTACTCTGTTCCTATTTACATAATTTTCGGTTCAAAATATACAAGAAGATTACAGTTTTCTTTCAAATGGCTTGCCTCTACTAATTTGTCTTGCCTTGCACAAGGATCAGTGTTCTCTGTTTCTGAAAGCCACTCTTATATGAAAGGCGAATTCAGTTGTTTTGTCACTACTTTCTATGCTAAACTGCTCTACAGGGGAATGTTATCTTACGTTTTACTTGGCTCATGAAGGAAAACAGGCAAAGTTTGACAGGTAATAAAGTCAGAGGCGAAGTAATGCTTGACTTTATGGGATGGCAACCAGAAACCCCTATTTTGGAACACCCTAGTTGGCTATCCATATTGTTGTCATATGAAAACATGGGTTCAAGCATGGCATGCATGAAGAGAGATGTTCCTTCTATAAAAAAAAAAGGGGAGAGGAAATGTCATCAACAGTGACTATGAATTATTATCTCATTTTTTTTCTCTCTTTTTGGTTTTATGCTGCTGACTCAGTTTGAAATGTTTGTAATTAAACTTATTGCAGAGGTATATCAAAAGAATCATGTAATTCAAACAGTGACAATGAATGCACAGAGACTAGAAGCTCAAGCACAGAAGTATCTTCAAATAATCCAGCTCCTGCCATTCAGCTGAAGTTTAGCAATGATGGGTCTTTTCTAGAGCAATTCAAAAAGCTGACTGAGAGCAACGTATTACCATGTATGCCATCAAGCTGCATCAAAAAGGAAATTGGTGAGCATTTATTGTTAGGCCTATGCATGTGGAGGGATTTAGGCTATAGACATTTTCGTAAATGTGTAACTTCAAGGAACTAAGTATAAAAATATTCAAGTAATGTTAGTAGTTATCATCTGAATTCAAATGTGTATCCTGGCATCAATTGAATGCAACACAAGTAAAAATTGTGCATTAGAATAGTACATGTAAAAAAGTAAGCTTATGTAACTACAAGGTAACAACACAATAGATGTGTCTGATACTTTGAGGGTATGAGATGACAAAACATATGAAAATCATTCAGGTTTATGCTCAATTTTTTTTTATTATTATTTTTTTTTTTTTTTTAGTATAAATACCTTAGGAATAATATTGGATCTCGAGTACATGTAAAAAAGTGCAATCCCTCTCTCTATGTGTAGATATATAAATGCACTCTACTAACTGGTTAGCATTTAAATTCAACTGGCTGCTTAGCTAAAATAGTGAGTTAAAAAGGATATGCAGTAATTAATCACATCTTGGATGCAACTATATTTCAAAATCGGTTCTGATTTTTTTTTTTTTTTCTTTTTTTTTTTTTTTTTTTTCTTGGTATTGGGAAATGTGCTACTGTGTTTCTGACAATGGCAGTAAAAGGGAGACATGTCTATATATCCAAATAATTAATACTTTTTAAAAGTATCACTCAGTCATTATAATACAGCTGAGTATAGATATTTATGGTATTGTATCAATTGCTGGTTAATGTTATGTTTATTTAGACTAGGAACACTAAATTATCTGTCGTGTATTGTTAAACTGAAGAGCAGTTTAATATCTTAAGCGTATTGGAGGTAGAAATTGTTCTATTAGAGTGAATTTACTAAGGAATTTACACTACATCTTTTTCGTATTCTTTTTCTTTGGGTGTATTCGTATTCTTTTTTCGTATTCTTTTAAAGGAATGTGAATTCCTTTAAACTTTAAAAAGATATTTTATGAGAAACAATCATTAATCCAAAATATTTATCTCATCTTGCAACAGTAAAGCGTAGACGCTATCTTAGAAATATAAATCTCAAAGGGGAAGCTACAAAAAGTACTAATGAAGCATGTAAAACTTTAAAGAAATAAAGTTTTATTTAGATGATTGAAATTGAGACTGAAACTAAATTGTTTTGGCGATATATGGGGTAGCTAACCCAGTTAGCTGCCACATATATAGCCATACAAATTTAGTTTCAATTTCAATCCTCTAAATAAGCCCCCATTTCTTTGAAGTTTGACATGATTAATTGGTACTTTTTGTAGCTTTCCCCATGAAATGTATATTTTTAAGATAGCGTGTAGACTCTATTGTTGTCCAAAATGATGTTTGGTCCATTTTTTCGAGAATTCCCCTAGCAGATCTTTTTAATTGTTTCCATTTGTAGAGACATATAATTATGTTTTGTATGAGGTAGGGGAGATTGACTATGCTTGGAACAAACAAAAGTTTTAATACCTCTATCTCAGAGACCACCTGACATCCAGTTTTGTACTCTTCATCAAACAGTTCGTCTTAACTAACTGTAAGTAAGGAGCGACCCGGCTCAATAGTAACCGAAACTCTAAAGAACGGAATTTTGACACCAATAGATACATCAAAAGAATCGGATTTTTAAGCTGATTTCAAATATAAAAGTTTTTTTCAAAATTAGTCCTACCCATCAAAAGTTACGCGCCTGAGAAAATGTGTCTTATATTCGAAAAAGGAGGAACGATCCTCTAAAAGTTATACAACCTTAATGAAAATCGCATCGCCGGACTCATTACCTTAAGAGGCTCCTCTGTAAAAGTTGATTCATGCTGTCTGCAAAAATATAGAATTTTGTATTTTTTGCTTGAAGAAATATCACGGATGCATGTTTATTTGTTGTTTTTTTTTATTCTTATTTCCCAAGGGTAATCGTATCAACCCAGTGATTGTAGAATATCGCGGGAGGGTTCATTCGAACGGAAATTAAAAGCTCTAGTGCCCTTTTTAAGTGACAAAAAAATGGAGGGCAACTAGGCTCCCTCCCACGCACTTTTTTTCCAAAAGTCTCCCTATCAAAATTTTGAGATGGCCATTTTGTTCAGCATGATCGAAAATATAATAACTATATCTTTGAGGATGACTTAATCCCCCACAGTACCCGGGGGAAGGGCTGCAAGTTATTAACTTTACCCAATGTTTACATATAGTATTGGTTACTGCGAAGTATACAGATGTTTTCAGGTTTTTTTTTCTGGTGGCTGGGGGGGGGGGGCGGGGGTAACGTGGGAAGAACTTTCCATGGAGAAATTTTTCATGGGGGAAGGGACATTGTTATGAAGGGGTGCCGGATTTCCCAGCATTATTCAAAAAAACGATAAGAAATCAAATTAAAACAACGAGTTTTTCAACTGAAAGTAAGGAGCAACATCAAAACTTAAAATGAACAGAAATTATTACGTATATGACTTTGTTCGCCCCCTAGTCAATAAATCTCTCTTTGCGCTAAAGATTTTTTAGTACTTTCATTAGAGCTATTTATTCTAATTAACGGCCTTTGTGATTAAGGGGTCATTCTTAAAGAATTGGAACAAAATTCGAACCCCCTAATGTACGTTTTAAAAATATATGAATATAGAAGTTCGTTACGTAAGTTAATTCGTAAATAAATAAAATTAAACAACTTTCGAGAAAGCCATTTAACCAAGAAAAAGTAAAATTGATATGCAAATTTCGTTTTAATTATTCATGTATGGTGAGCCAAAATCAAAACCTGCATTAATTCAAAATCGTTCAGAAATTAAATTTTAATTTTTTTAACTGAAAGTAAGGAGCAAAATTAAAAGTTAAAACCAGAAATTATTCCGTATATAAAGAGGGCTGTCCCCTCCTCAACACCTCGCTCTTTACGCTAAAGTTAGACTCTTTCTCACTACTCTACTTTTTAGAACAATATAAAAACTTTAGTGTAAAGAGCGCGGTGTTGAGGAGGGGACAGCCCCTTTCATATACGGAATAATTTCTGTTCATTTTAAGTTTTAACGTCGCTCCTTACTTTCAGTTGAAAAAAAAACTTGTTTTTTTTATTTAATGCCATAATTAAGCCACATTATTTAGCCACTCCGTGTAATTTTTCTCATTGTTCTTATTGTTTTTCTTTAAATGAATTAATGCTAAAAACTTAGACATTGTTGTTTGCTGTCTCCCAAAATTTTGAAAAGTGACTAGAGTCATTATGAATAATAGCATAGACATTGATGATAAAGAAGGAATGTGTTATTAAATTCCTTTTTTCTCATTATTTTATTGTCTAACTTATGTAAAAATTTGTACTGAGCTATTGAAAAAAACACAGCTGTGATTCAAAACTATAACTATCTTTTATTTTTTATTGGATGTATGTCTGGTTTGAACAATAACAATCATAATAGAGTTCCTTTTTTTTTGGATTAGTGGGAAAATATACTCTTTAGGCTTAAATTTATTCAAATATCCTGGGGAGGAGAGAATATGAACTTGGAAAATGGGTCTAGCCCCGCGCCTTTTTTCTATAAGTGTAATGACATTAAATATATGACACATTAAAGGGTTTTATAAATTGGAATTTAATATGGGGCACAATTCAGAAGTCATGACATTGACAAAAATTGTCTTGATATGTTTAGGTTGCTGACTTTCACATTTAGGTAGTTTTTCGTAGAAACAGTTCATAACCCCTTTATCTCTTTAAATAGCCCTGTATTTGAGCCTTTATCAGAAAAACAGATTATTTAGATTAACTAAAATTAATTTTTATTTTATTTTTTATTACACTTTATAGAATCTCAAAACACTGAGTGACATCTGAAATGAGATGTAATTGATATGAAATTCAGATCTTGTTTTTAGATTTAACTAACTGTCCAATTTTTAATTTTGTTTTATTTGACTTGCCTAAAAGGGTGAAAAGTTTTTCCAGTTTCACCTAGTGAGCAGGAGATGCTAGAAGATGTACGTCAGTTTGCTGCAAAAGTTGCTAAAGAGGGCGATCATTTGGAGGATGACATGAGGTCAGCTGCTGGCACTAATTCAGTATTCAGGTGCTTGAACCTATTTTTATTTATATATATTTATATATATATATATATATATATATATATATATATATATATATATATATATATATATATATATATATATATATATATATATATATATATATATATATATATATATATATATATATATATATATATATATATATATATATATATATATATATATATATATATATATATATATATATATATATATATATATATATATATATATATATATATATATATATATATATATATATATATATATATATATATATATATATATATATATATATATATATATATATATATATATATATATATATATATATATATATATATATATATATATATATATATATATATATATATATATATATATATATATATATATATATATATATATATATATATATATATATGAAAAAATGCTTCTAGAATATAAACAAAATATATATTTAAGTCAAGCATAGTATAAAAAAAAATCAATCAATTTTTTTAATCAAACTGTTTATTTTATTAGAAAGATTGAATATTTTCATTTGAGAATGAAATCTTTCAAGACTGGTACAGCTGCCTTGACAGTACTCCATTGGATCGGTGCAATTTTTTAGTAAGTTTCTGATTGTTTAGGCTCCATTCACGTAGATAGCAGCTTTGGTTTCATGTTTCAATGCATCAGTTACTTCTGGATGGTTAACATAACATTTACTTATAACTTGCAATACAATCCAATGTTGTCAAATCACAGCTCCGCGGTGACTAAGTGACATCAGTATTTCAGCTGGCTGTTCAATATCCAAAAACAGTTCTCAAAAGATCAATGGTCACGTTAGCTGTGGGGCAAGCACCCCTGTCTGGTTTAAACGAAACATCATCCATGTCATATTCATTAGTTTTTGCAAACGAAAATTCGTTTTGGATAGTGCAGTAACGTTTGCTGCAATGGGTAAGAATGACTTCTTGCTCATTTTTAAAGACAATGGCTCAACAATTGATATCCGACCAAAAATGGCACCAAACAATTATTCATTGTGGATGTTTAGGCTTCTCAGTAGCCTGGTCCCTAAAATGCGACAATTTTTCTTCACAGGCTCCGAGATGGAAATGAGACCCATCAGAAAATATTATTATTTGCCCTTTATTTTAGTTTTTGAGAATTTGATTGTGTTCAATGCCCAAAATAAAATGTTTTGCTCCCAAGATACAGATGCTTAGGAACTACGTTTGGGCTTGCATATGGTATGCCATATTTGCTTGTGAAAACTTAAAAAAAAAATTTTTTAATTTTTCACACGTTTTTTTCACAGAGACATAACAAAAAACAACACCTTTTATACATCCGCTTCTTTTCTGTATACAGGTATATATCTTTATAGCCATTTCCGAAATAAATTTTCAGTGGAATTTTTTTCTTAGGTTGATTTACTTTTCCCTAGGAAGTCTTTTACTTGATACCATTAAAATATGAATTTTTCTGAACGCAAGCTCCCCTTGTTATTGCTGAGTGTCTGTTATTAGTAAAAAAATGACTTTGCCCCTTTGCAGTGCTGTGAAGGACAGCAGAATTGTATGCGCTGTAAAGACTGTTATTTTTTAGTAAATAAATTAATGCAGATGCACTTCAGCTGTAATCGTCATCCTTAAATGCACAGGTAGAAGATGGATCTATTGATAAATCTATTCATTACACCAAAATACCAATAGTAAATTAAATCAGATTCCCTTAAATGCATAATTCCCTGTGAAGGACAAGTTTACAAAGTGAAAGAAAAAATTTGAGATTTATTTTATATTACCAGTTTTCTTTTTAATTGAATATGTATAGCTGATCTATAAAGAGTTCTCAGTAGTACTTTAATTACAATTCCATTTGCTTTTCCCATTTATGCTCATTAAACACTAATTAACGCATTTTAAAAACTTAATAAATATACAGTTAGTTATTCATATGGTAGCTTCCGGAACTGGCAAGCTCATATTTCTAGAAATAGGGTCGTTTTCATAATTTGAAGCAAATAATCATGCATTAAATATAGCTTGATACAAAGACAATTGGTATTATCATTGGTTTTTTAAGTGCTTATATAATTATGTTAGTTTGGAAAGTTTAGTGACGATTAAGATGGTCCCTCATGCTACTTATAACATATTTTTGTGTATAAGACCTGGCTATAAAGCTGGTCCCATATTTTTGGAAAGACGGAACTGCCATTAATCAGACAAGCAACTTAAAGATTTCTTTTATAATTATTATTAGGATTTCCTCCCCCTGTTGTTTGGCTAATCATGTATTCTCCAAATCTCGTTTTAAGTTTTGATTGTGGCATCCGAACAGGAATGACAACCGCCAGTCTCTAATTAGCGCATGCATATGTATTGTTATTAGTAATATTCATATATTATCATGTTTCAGCTTCTTACTGAGTCCTGTAAGCTCCAGATATTTACAATTTAGACGTCTCATCTCAGACCTTCGGGCTTCTCAAGAAAAGCAACCTGAATTAGTAGATGTGAAAAAAGAACCAAATTTTTCAAGTATAAAAATTGAAGCTCCTGTCTTTGTGAAAGCTGAGCCATCTAAGGAAATAAAACAAGAAACCCAGGAACAGTCTTCAAAAAAGAGAAGTAGATGGGGCCCTCAAGTTGACGAAAAAGTAGCCCTTCCACCTCCAGGTATGTAAATATTAATGGTTTATTATTTTAAGCTCTTGATTTCTGAAAACTCTATTTGATAATTGAATGACTCAGTGGGAAGGTGTAATATTGAGGAATGCCTGATTTTAGACGTGTAAAGGATTTAAAGAAAAGCTTATTGATATAAAAATAAAGCTGACGCGGGTTTGATCCTTAGGTGTGGGATGGGGGATATATGGGTTTTTTTGCTAGGGAGATACCGAAATAGGTAACAGTTGTATATTTAGACCACAATTTTCTAAGAGGGAAAGAGTCCTTTAGGCTGGGAATGGTTGCTACAACCTTAAACTCCCCTCCTTGTGGGAAGGTATAAAAATAACTATTCTATTATGCATTTTATGCTCTACACAGATCGTTTCTCATAAATACGGTTGTTTCCCCGCTGGAAGGGTTCTAATCGTGGGACACGGGAATATTCTGAGGAATCTAGTTTTTTTTTTTCATTTTCTGTAACCAAACTGATAACAGTATTATTAGTATTATTATTTATCCACGCGGGTCCTGTATGTGCGGTTTGCTAAGCCACCGTTAATTTGGCAACGGAAAACACCTCTTTTCTTAGAAACTGCTCCAGAAGGTCCAAATTTCTGTTAGGAGAAATCTGAACTGCCACTTAGAAAATCGTTAATCCGCCACTGTATAAAATCTAGGCATCCTGAGCAAGATTTTACTCTGTCAAATGCATAACCTCAATCAATACGTTAACGGGTGAAATTCTGTAGAGGTGAAATCTACAGGTAAATCTAACAGAATTTCCTCCTTTCTAGTCTGTTCGGTGTATTTTGGGGTGTTGTTTGAATCCTATGTTTGTTTCGTTCTTTTACATTCATTTTAGATTTTGTTTTAAATTTTTGATTTGTTTATTCGTGCTAAGTTTTTACAAATTTTACAAAATTCTCGTCGTAGTGTTTCATCTTTCAACTTCAAAACTTCTATCTTTTGTATTGAAAATGTTGGTATTTTATTGGCATTAGTTTACTTAGAGATCTTGAGTGGCGAGCAATTTTAAATCTTATTGAAACAAGCTCATTTTCTATACTGGAGTGCCTGCCGAATATTTTAAAGAGGATACTTTTCGAAGGTTGGAAAAGACTGGTTTTGAGATAGGAAGAATGGTATTTATTTATAAAATTGCAATAATATACACTTCGTATTTATTTTTGAACTGAACCAGGCAGCTATCCATGAGACAGGCATTCAGTTCAGTATTGTCACTAAAACACTCATTAAAGATCCTTTTGTGCTAAAGGCATATAACAGAAAGAAACTGTTGCGTGTGCGGTACACTCTTTTTGGATGACCGGAGTAGAAAAGGGTTTGCCCCTTTTTTCCAACACGTACTTAAGTCTCCCTCCCCCTCACCACCAAAACAAGAAGAAGAAATACCTTCTACTTAAATTTTCAACTTGATCCACCAGTCGTGAGATGAAACAAATTACATTCATGGTCTGCTGATTGTGTGCAATCTCTATAATGAGAAATAAGTGATGGCCTTTAGGCTTCAGATACAAAAAAATTGTATAGGGCCTACTCTCTGGTGACCATCCAAAACCTTATTGACTCTAATTGTAATAGTCCTCTAAATAAACCGTAACCCGTTGTACAGCATCACGCAATGCCTTTCTTATCCAATTTTTCGCGAGATAAATGTATATATAGATGATTAGTTTTACTTGCTAAATGCCAAATAAACGCTTGAAACTTGCATTGCTTTTGCTATTTGTTGTTTTGTACTTTGCCATTTATATTTTTCATGGTTTGATTTAAGTTGCGCTAAAATTTCACAGTCAAAATTGTTATTTTATTCCTAGCCTCAACTTGGAAATGGGTGAAAATATTTACATGACTAAAATTCATTCAGAATTCGAACTGAGCTGGGGGTCTTTTCTGACTTCCTAGTATGCACTTGTTCCTTGTGG
The DNA here is from genome assembly GCF_049724085.1 of Artemia sp. Qi Xiang Cuo. Lineage (NCBI taxonomy): Eukaryota > Metazoa > Arthropoda > Branchiopoda > Anostraca > Artemiidae > Artemia > Artemia sp. Qi Xiang Cuo. Next base: position 52,842,927 of record NC_142800.1, read on the forward strand.
CACTTTGGTCATGTCCTTAACTGGGAAAATGTAGTTTTTCTATGTTCTTGGAAGTAAATTTTTTTTCTCCACAATTTACTTCATATAGTAGAAATTTATGAATATTAATCTTTCCCCTTTTAAGCTGTTGTCAATATTACCTCATTGGCAGTTGGAGGAACAAGTTCAACGAAACTGACATTGATTCCAGCAAATCAACCTTTACTGTCACAAATAAAATATTCAGATCCTGAAGTAATACAATATGCCAAGAGAGTATTTGGAACTACAAATTTGACTGACGCCCAATGGAAACAATGCACTGATCAGCTTAAGGTAAAATGTTCTCTCTCTTAGTCATTCTCGCTCTCTCTCTCTCTCTCTCTTTCTCTCTCCCTATCTCTCCTTTTTCCCTTTTATCCAATCCTTCTATCATCTGTGGCAATAATTATACTTATTCTAGTTAATAGAAAGGCTAACGATGATGAGTCACTCATCGAGTCGACGAGTTTCAAATACTCATCTCCCAGGGTTTGGAAACATGAGATTATGTGACAGAGAATTTATTTATTATTCAGGTAGAAAAAATGGAGTATATAGCAGGGAGTAGGGCTCTTGATGAATAAGGAAGCTTCCATGTCTTACTTTGGTTGGAAAGGTATTAATAATAGAATTCTAGTAGCTCGTTGTATGACTAAAAGTGCACGATATCTTTATATGCTCCTGTAGAATCGACCGACGGAGAAAGTAGTGACACGGGAATTTTACTCGCAGTTATTGGAAACAATAGACAGAATCCCAGATAGAAATATTGTATTTTTATTGTGGATCTTGATGCCCAGGTCGGTTAAAATCGGGTAGATAGCATCCTAGCCTAAGTAAATTTAGTGTAGGTTAGCCAAAGACGACTTGAGAAAATTTCAAATAATAATTCAAACTTAAAACCAACACAAATCAATATCAATGAACAAATGAGACCCAAAACGGTTGGAAAGTACAACAAATAATAAAGTCAAATTAAAACAAACAGAAATGACCATGGACAGGATTAGGGCTAGCACCACAAAGCCTTCTAGAAGCCAGAGAGTCATTTGTGCTTTACTGAAAATAATTCATTTTTCGCGGTGTGTGTTTTTATTTGTGATAACATCAACAAAAAAAAGAAGGAAAATCGTCATAATAACCAAACTGAAAAGAACTGATGAAAGTTGAAAGATTGTCTAATATGAAATAATATTCATTACTAGAAGACTTAGCAATTTGGGACTTATTAATAATATAAAATCAAAAACGTTTAGAATGTATTTTGTTTTCTGTACTCTGGCCCTTAAAAGGTTTTGCCCCTATATCTGTTTGTGGTAATTTCTATTCATTTACAATTTGGCTTGGTTATTCATTGTTTTTGGGTGTCATCTACTCGTTTTTGGGTGTGATTTATTCATTGATAGTGATTTCTGTTAGTTCTAAGTTTGAATTACTATTTGACTTTATTTCTGCTTGTCTTTGGTTTAATGTAGCTCTTTACTTTTCTATGCAAAAATTCTTTTTTTGGAAATAGTTTTTGAAATTAGTTTCTGTCCATTTTAAGTGACTTTTTTATTAGTTAGTAAAAGGAATAATTTTATGTTTTTTTTCGGTTTTTCTGCTTAGATTTTAAAAAAAAATTAAAATTGTGACTTGCTATTTATATTTTAGACAAAATTTTTCAACAAATCTTAGTAATAGTTGTTTTATAGAACTTTGAATGGATGGGTAGGAGGGAGGTGGGGTATCCAAAGAAAAGGATTGCAAATTTTCAAAGTTTTGGGCCTTCTAAAGGGCTGAAGCGATCCTGAGCCCTGTCCTGTTACAATCTTGAATATAGACAAATATTGACTGACGATTTTTTTTTAATCTCATTGTGTTATATTTTGTTTTAAGTGCTTGCTTGTTTAAATAAATGTATTTTGAAGTCATTTATTTAAAAAGTTCTGATTTGTTGTTAAAAAATAAATATAAAAATGAATCAATGCAACCGGACTTGTTTTCGGCTGAGGTTCCCTTGGTTCAGAGACTTAAAAAGCAGATAAACATAAAAAAAGAAGAACATTTCGCGCTAAGAATCAATACGACCATATTTTTCATCGAACATTTATTGTCATTGATAAGCTGTCCTTGCCCCCCCCCTTCTGTGTCAAAATTTAAGATGGACTTGATCTGAAATTTCAGTCAAAAGGGTTCTTTTAAGCTTCAACACCGTCCCCCAACTCATGAATTGATACCCTTGTATCAGCTAGGCCTGATACATTGTAGACAAGCTCTTTTGAAAGCCTGAGTGCAGGTAGTGTCTTTTGGTTTATTCAACTTGCCCAAAAACTTCAGTCTAGCTATTCTGGAGATATTTCAAATGCTCCCTTTTCACAACCTCTATACTTATAGTGTCTTGATTTAGTTCAACATGCCTTGAAAGTTTCAACTTGATGCACTTAGCGCACAATGCCTTATGATTTAGTTTAATATCCCCAGCAAAATGCTCTAAAAGTTTCAATTTCATATCCTTAGCTTTTCTTGTGATCGTAGAGATACCTCGTTTTGACAATCTGGATACACATAGTATCTTTTGATTTATTCAACTTGTCCTGAAAGTTACATATTAATACCCTCAGCTATTCCTGGTTTATTGCAGATACACCCTCTTGACAACCTGGACGCACATAGTGTCTTTTGATTTATTTTAACACTCCCTGAAAATTTTACCTTAATACCATTTGCCTTTTCGGACACCCAGGATCAAACTTGTCCCTATCTTCAATCATAAAACCTATATGTAAACAATGGGCAAATTCTATAATTTCTAGTCGTTGCCTCGGGAACTGTTGGGATTGCGTAATTCCTGAAGGCATAGTTATTGGACCTTTTGACAAATGTGAACAAAACAGACATTTCAAAATGTTAATTGGTTGGCTTTGGGGTTAATGAGGGGGTAGGTAGATAAAAGTAGTGTGGGAGGGGGGCTGGTTGCTTTCCAATTACTGTTAATCATTAAACATAGCAATAGAAATTTTTTCCATTCGAATTATCCTTTTCCTAAGTTTGTACGACCACTTCTTCCATAGGAAGTGGCGTGGTCAAAAGGAAAATAATACTTAAAGCCATATTGCTCTTTACTTAGGCCGTGAGCGCTGCCTATGGTCATGTTTGCTAATTCTAACGCTTGTGATTAGTATTAATAACGAAAAAAATAGAAATGCTACGCCCATAAAGGTATTTTGTGATTCCAAAGGCTCATAGAATAATATTAAACTATTCAATTAATTGTAATTTCAATAGCTTTAGTATGAAATAAGCAGGGAAATAACTGCATTTTTTTCCAAAAAAATTTTTTTTTTTGTAAATGTATGAATTTTTTTATGAGGTCGGTGGCGAAAAATTTAGAAGCCTTGTACCGGGATGTAGTAATAAAAGTTAGGGGAAGACTGGACTATGTATTAGGACCTCTTTTCGTTTATAAGCTAAATGGTGAACTATTAGTAATACAGGATTTGTAATAGGTTATATTACTTATTTAATTGCAGATGCAGTACCTTTATCAAGAGCTGCAGAAGAAAAAGATAGAAAGAGATCGTCTTGAGCGGGCAGGAAAAGTTAAGTATGAATATGATTCAGATGAAGATACAGAAGGTGGCACCTGGGAGCATAGACGGCGACGACAAGAAATGGAGAAAACTAAAAAAATAGCCGAAGAGTTGACGCAAAAAGCAGGTGGTGCCCATCACATTGGGGATTACTTACCTCCGGAAGAGTTAGCCAAGTTTACATCTAAGGTAAACATTTGTCCTTGCATCGACGGCACTCAACCTGAGGGTACTAAGTTCAACCTTTTTTTTTCTTTTCGTAGCAAGATTCACGATGAAAACAGTAACAAATTAACAATGCTCTTCTTGGTAATTTTCTGTTTTGTTATATGAGTTGGTTAAAACTCTTGTTGAAGGAATAACTCCCGTTTTTTATATAACCAAAGAAGACCAAAAGAACTGCTCTTTATTGTATTTATGTCGTTTGTACCTCACTGGCAAGTGTACTAAAGCAAAGTGTAATTTTGACCATGTTCTTTTATGTAAGTTAGCACCAAGCGGGCGTTGTTTCGGGTGTGATAACCTGCATTTTTATGTCCCCTCTTATTTAAAAAAAAAAATAAATAAAATAAAAAATAAAGCTGCAACCAAAAGCCAAGTGCACAAACTTGGGCAGTCCTAGCGGTTACCGGTCAAAGATTCCACACTGGAAAGCCCCTTTTTTAGGCAGCATTATGGATACCATCTCTCTTATTAAATAGCCCTCATTCCCTCCCTCCGTATCTGATACAAAGCAACATGTCCCAGGTATCCTCTCCCCGAAACGCCCCTCCAACCCATAAATTTACTCACGACCAGTCAAATCACCATCGCAGACATTACTGCACTCAAACCCTCCCATAATCCCCTCTTACTCATATCCCTCCCAGTCACAAAACCTCTGGCATACCCTATCCGCTCCATGCGCTCAAAATGTTGTTAACTGGTTCGGGCCTCCATCCGTCATTTTTCGAAGTCTCATTATTACCCTATCTCCACGAAACCCCACCTCCAGCCCATTCCTTGTATCCCTCGTACCTACCCTGTCAATGTGACTCAGGTCTGAGACTTGACATTTAATAATTGTCTTGTAATAAATCCTAATTGTTCTCACTCCCCGTCAACTGGAAACAAATTGCACCTTCCTCGTCATGCTTCGTCTATATCCTTGCCGTCCCCCACCTCCAAATCTCCAAGGAAAATCCTTCTGTTACACTATGCTCCAAAGCATCATAATTTTAAATTAAAACCCCTCCCAGGAAATTTTCAAACTCATCAAGACTTCCTGTCGCGATTGCCCAATCGGTTTGTTTTTCTAAGCTTTTAGTTACTAATGCTGAATGTCTTAATTTTGAAAAGCTTACCGAACTCAAGGTGCTTTCAGAATCAAATCAAATAGATATTATAGCTATTACTGAAGTACAGTCCCATAACCCAGGGTCCCTGCGCCTGACAAATTATTCAGAGTTTATTAAACTCCGTCCTTTAGACCATCCACTCGGAAAAAAAGGTGGTAGTGTTTTGCTCTTAACTAAGAGTAGTCTTTACCCAAAGGCTATCGAGTTACCCGAATATGATGAAATCCTCTGGTTAAGTATTAGACCAAAAGTACTACCTCGTCCTTTTAATATTATTGCAATAGCTGTTTTCTATTCCTCCCCAAATCAAAATATCGATTGAAAACATAAATTCATTCAGCAATTGCACACAAGTACAGATTTTGTTATTTCTAAGCATCCCATTGCTGGCCTTTTCTTAATTGGCGATGCCAACGACCTTTAAATGGATTCTTTTTGCTCCTCACTTAAAGTAAAGCAAATTGTTAAAATACCAACGACTCGGGGAAATACCTCTCTTGATGTTATTTTAACTAATATGTCTAATTTTTACAACGCTCCGTCAACTTTGCCCCCATCAGGGGGCAAAGATGCTCTCATATCATCTTTCGATTCTTTTATCCCCCTCCTCAAATTTTAAGCATTCTTTCGCTTACTGCCCTCTTCAAAATTCTGGGCTTTTTTCTTTTGTTATGAAACTGAATACTGAAGATTGGTCTGATATCTATAGTTTAAAAAATCTTGATGAGAAAATGGCTACCTTCCACAAAAAGCTAATTGATAAATATCAAATTTGTTTCGTAAAAAAAAATTTAAAAGGTGCTCCAGGGATAAACTCTATATTAACCAAACTATAAAAACACTAATTAGAACCAAATTGAAGCTTTTCAAAAGTGGTAAACCGGGTGTAGCCAATAAACTAAGAAAATTAATTACAAGAGAAATTTTTAAATTGCCACGATCGTACTACAAAATAAGGTGAAAGAATTGTTCACTAATAAACCAAAAAATTGGTCTTCTGAGGTAAAAAATCTGTGTGGCACGAGGCTTGAGCGGCTTAACGTCAATCTACCTGAGTCCCCTGATGTTACTGCCAATAATCTAAATAAATTCCTCGCTTTCATTATCCAGAGCCATCCAGCATTGTCAGACCAATTACCAACAGGAGCCCTTTCCCCTTCTTTTTCCACTGTTTCCCTGTCTGAGATAGAAAGAAGAATTGAAAAACTAAAAAAAAAGTGTTTGTCCTTTGGATATCCTGTTTCCTCTTATTAGTGTATTCAGTGACTTCCTTTCTAAGCCCTTGTCTGTCCTGTTAAATGAGATTACTGAATAGGAGCGAATTCCAACAATTTGGGAACAGGGTTTCATAACCCCTTTGAAAAAGAAAAAGGGAAAGCCTGGTTTTGAAGGCGTTCATCCTATTACTCTTACTTCTATTGTCTCAAAACTTGATGAAGGATTCCTTGCAGATTGACTAAAGAAAAAAATCCTACCTCTTACTGACCTGAGGCAATTTAGGAACCAAAATCAACTTCTATTTCCCACTACCCTGTTTCTCTTGTTGACCACATCCGGAAAATCCTCGAAAAGCCTAATTACTGGCTAAATTTAATTTCCTTTGACCTTCAGAAAGCATTTATCCTTGTTAACCACAATATTTTAGTTGAGAAACTTGTCAGCGAGTTCAATATTGTCCACTTACTGGTAAAATTTGCTGCCCTCCTTTTAAAAAATAGATTCCAGGTTGTCAAATACTGGAATCATTACTCAAATCTTCTCCCTGTACAAAATGATATGCTCAAAGATAATCTCCTAGGTCCCTTCCTTTTTTTTAGTCAGGATTAACAGCCTCGAGAAGGACTTTCCTGACCGATGGAAAATTGTTGATGACCTATCGGCTGTTGAAACTCGCTTCAGAAATTTAATGAGCGATCCTGTACTTTATAGGACTTAGACATGACAGTAAACCCTTCTAGGTCCATGATAATATCGATTTGTTTCCTCAAATCCTCGCCCTGTTTCCTTAATCCTATCCCTCCTGAAATTTCTGTGTCACCATTTAAACTACTTGGCGTCACAATTTCTTCAAATTCAAAGTGGGATATCCACGTTAAAGACATCATCAACAGACCTAATGTGTATATCCCCCTCCTTAAGCTACTAAATAAATTTAGCGCCCCCCCCCCTTCCCACTCCTTAAGGATTTGCACGTCTTTTGTCCGCTCCCATCTCGAATAGGCTTGTCCAGATTGATTAAATCCAAAAAATAACCTTGCTAATAATTTTTAAAGAAGGCAAGGTGCCATACTCTCTGCTCCTAAGAAAAGCTAGTTTGGAAACCCTTGAGCGCAGGAGGGTTTCGTTGTGCCTCCCTTTTGCAAAAAAAAAATACAATGACAAACCCTCGAACGGCAAGTATTTTCGCCAAACTTCACTCCCCATCCAGATTATGGCCACTCGATCTGTTTCTGAGCCCATCCTATTGTTTCCCCCATTCGCTGCGTTACTTCCAAATATGAAAAAACGTTTGTCCCTTTCATCACACAAAAATTGAATAAAATACCCCATTAGTTTCTCCCTTTTTTATTGGCTGATGGTGCTGCCCAGGTTCTTGCACCTATTTGTTTGTTTTGCCCCCCCCCCCCCATTCTTTTTTTTTTACTTTCCATTTTAATTTTTATATGTTTTATGTTTCGTTCTCTTTACTCTGAATAATTGGTGCATATGTCTACCGGGAATGCTTACTTGTTGCGACAGCCGTCGGGACGACTTGCGGGACAGTTGTTCTAACTATTCCCTGACATCTTGAACACGAGCCAGCATCCTTCTGTGAACTTTGGGCCACAATGGTCTTTGTTATTGTTTATCGCACTTCCAGCGTTTCTAGAAATTTCCTCCAAACGTGTGATCGTATGGTGAAAGTGAATTTTCTTCCCAGGATATACGCGTCGAAACTACCTCTGAACAAAAGTAGGTAATTTCGTTGTAAAATATAGTTCCTCAATCTTTGTCCTCTTTTCCACAAAAAATGGCCTTAGTTGTCGTTCTTGGTACCAGCTAAAACTTACAAATTTCTTCTCTAACTAGCCGGAAAACGGAAAAAAAATTTCTCTGCAACTTAATAGCCTTTACTTTTGTTCCTCTTTTTCTGCCCCACTCTGCTATGACTAATTATGGTGAGTGTAATGTGTTTTCCTAGTTTCTACCTCAGATCACTTGGCACCTTTATGGAATTAATTAAAAAAAACCTTCCAAAAAGAAGTTTTCAAAGAAAAGTAAAGGCCAGTTTTAAACTCAAGATCAGCAGATACAAGTACCTGTTAAAGTTCAAACTCGAAACGACCAGAAATTGCCATTAAAGAATAAATCGAACCCAAAACAAACAGAAATTAAATAAACAATCATAACAAATAGAGCAAGTAATAATATGAATGAATAAATAAATCTTAAAGTGAGAAATGCTTAAATTGAATATCCAAATCAAACTTAAAACGAAAGCAAATATTTCACTATTAAAGTATAAATGAAGTCCAAAACGAAGAGAAATTAAATAAACAATCAATGCAAACAAACATACAATAGATACTAATATAAATGAATAAATAAATTTTAAAACGAGTGAAGCTTAACTTGAATATGCAAATCAAGCTTAAAACGAACAAAAATCACTACAAACAAGAGTTTGGGTATCGCTTCCTTCTCTCACTGTACAAGTCTAAAACTCACTGCGTCATTGGCGCTTTACTGAAAACTATGTGTCTTGAACATTTATGGAAAGTATAAACAAAATCAAATTGAATATTTGATATATGAAGATATTAATTGTTGAAAGATCCATCAGTTTAAGATTTTATTTCAATGTAATTTTATTTTCATTTTCAATGCTGTAAGAATTGGAAAAGAAAATATTTGCAATATAGTTCGTTTTCAGTGAAAATCCTTGTTTTTTTTATCTGTTGGAGTAATTTGTAAATTTGTTTACTTATCTTTTATACTCCTTGATTTTAATGTAGATAAATAAAATTTACCGTCTCATTCTTGCATGAGATACACTCGCAATGTAGTTCAAACCAAAGGTAAGCAGTGGCTATAACAACAAAATGTGTGTATCTGAGCAGTATCCAAGACTGAACATGTCGTAATTTACAAATTGTAAGAATGGAAGAAGAATAGGCTACAAGACTTGAAGTGCCAGCTGTATTTAGATAAAAAGACTCAAATGTTGATAAAATGAGATAAGAGACAGTAAAGAATTAGATATTAAATCTATTTCGGGTGAATTTTTAAAAGTTAGTTGAGATTGATTTTTGTGCTTGGCTGTTTGTTCCAAGTAGTTCTATCACTTCTGCGAAACTAGTGAAATTTTTGGTGACAAGATATATAACAAGGGAAGAAATCTGGAATTTTGTGTTACAAATTTCTTTTAGGGCTAGTACATATATTTTGAGAGACCGATTTTTGCCTTTCATCCGCTTCCAAAATAAATAGTCAGTATCAATGAATACTATACCAAATAATAGCTATTTTTTGCAGTATCAAGCGCTGAAAACCGGAAAATCAATGACTGTATCTGATTATGAAGACTTTAAAATAGCTGAAGATAATGTGGGCTTTAAAATGCTCCAAAAGTTTGGCTGGACTGAAGGCAAAGGTTTAGGAGCTTCTGGATCGGGGATAACGGCTCCTATAAATATGTACGTTTGTTTTTCGTTCTTAAGTCTTTCTTTTAATTTTTATCTCTCTCACTCTCTCACTCTCTCTTTCTCTCTCCCTCTATCTTTCACTCACTTGTTTTTCTATAAAGCTAAAATGTAGTCGACTTACAAGGTCAGGTGACTCATGTTTTTACTATAAGTTCGTGTGGAAAAGTCATTATTCTTATGGTCCAAATAAAAGATTTATGTTGTCGGAACTTTTTTCACCTTCGATATTATTAATCCTCTAACGTTACTGTTTTTTGCAGCTACAGTCGAATCTATTATTAAGATAGTATATCTATATCTTTGTCACCAAATTACAAATGTCTTACTAAGCTTATTGTATTGTTAGCACTCAGGCCTCAATTCTCGGTCATGATGTGGGAAAATTTCAGGATTAGCTTTAATACTAATCGCTTTTATATCACTAAAATCAATCAAAGGCCAGAGAAATAGGCTAGCATATCTATCCACCAATAGATTTGAAGCGCAAGGACATTAAACTAAAAATATTGTTTTCACCCTCGACCCGTTTTAGGTCTATTCCCGAAAACCCTGGTTGTCTAATAATTTTCTCTTGATTTTTACAAAATCATGAAGTTTGTGGATAGTATCACGTTTTCGTAAGTGTTGCCACGTTGAAACAGGAAAATAAATGAACAAAACTAACAAATAAAATTTGAGAATGCTTTTCGACCGTAAAATTGAAACGACGACTGCCTGTTGGCTCCCAAATATTCCAATATATATCCTCGTAAAACTCTTCACTTTTCTGACCAGAGGACAAGGAAGCTTGATGGTGGCAAATGAACGACTGAAATTAAAATTCACGCCCCTGATGAGCTTTACATCTATCTCGCCTCATCCGAGTTGGATAGAGAAGTTTGGCGACCAACTACGGGTCTGGTTATTTCTAGCAATTTTTTATAGTGTGTGTATTTCATGGGCGCCCATAAGGGGGGACGCCAGCCCCCCTTCCCCCCCTGGCTGAATGATGGTGTCATATATTTGTATTAATTTAAAAAAAAAATTCCACCGAATAAGTTTTCAAAGAAAAGTAGATCTCTATTAAGTCAAAAATGGGCAGAAATAAAATCAAATAATCTTCCAAGCGTAAATCTACCCCAAATCAGTATCAACAATTAAATGAAACTCAAAACGCACAGAAATTATAATAAATAGTCGAGTCAGACTCAAAAGGAGCAAAAATTAACGTTACTAGGGCTGACAACCCCAATGCCTTCTCAAGACCAGAACCTAACTTAGGCTTTACTGAAAAAAAAAAGATTACTGTGGATTGTCAGTTTGATATACCTATAAACTCAAAATGAAGTGCCGATTAGACCAGGTAAGCCCCCCTAAAATTCAGCCTATGGGTGCCCATAGTGTATTTTGTTTCGATAATTGTCACTGATGGTTATGTCAGAGAATTGATATGATCAGAAATGTACAGCTAGCTCTCTGAGTAATAAAAATAGTATTTTGTCGCAAAATGATTTTATTTCTTTTTATAGTACGAAAAGCTTGGAAGACGCCTGTAATTACCTCGTATTGTTAAATGGACAAAATGCAATGGTGTTGAATCTTTCCATGCAATAAAAAATAAATATTTTTTCTCATTTAGTTTTTCTACCGTGTACTAATCGGCCAAGCCTTAAATGCTTAGACTACCTGCACCCACCTGCTCAAGTATTGATGTAATTTTGTCCCGTTCTTTGGTTAATTTCTGACTATTTGTAGGAATGCGACGTCTGATTCTCATGGATTGGGAATGGAGAAGCCAGGAGAGCTTTCTACCAATGACGACGAGTTTGACGTTTATAGGAAGCGGATGATGCTAGCCTACAGATTTCGTCCCAACCCCTTGGTATGTTAGTTAATTTAAAAGAATCTTCTGAGCTTCTTGAAAGTATTCAATCGTTTGTTATAAAGATTTAATTGAATTCGCCAGACTACTTTTACAGGAAGACTTTTCAAAACCAGTTTTCTTTCAGCCATAGCAAGTGGAGTTCGCATATTCCTTAATCGAGTTTGCGTCTGAAAATTGGCCATCGTCTGTCAAAACTTACCTCAAGTAAAAAAAAATTGTTGCTCGAAATTGTATATAAGCTGCCATGTTCTTTTACTGATGAATCACGCCATTCAAGAATTATTTTCTGACTTGTGATTCTTCTTGTTATTGCACCAAAGAGAAATTTGATTGTTTTTCAAACATTATATCACTATTTAGATGTGTCCATATTGAACACATAAAATACTTTCGTGATAGGTTCAAAAACAATTTGAACCAAACGTTGTGAGTAAATAATAAGATTAGACAATTAATTTGGCCTTAAGAAATAGAAAGAATGAGAAAAGACATATAGCGTTTCCTGTTTAAATCTATGCTATGTCGCGTGTGACACATCCATTTTTTACCCAATTGTGCGATGTTTAATTTTACGCTATGCGGCTTCTTCCGCTCAGGCCCGGGTCGACTAGGTGCCGGGCAGATTGGAATTTCTTTTGCGGGGCCCTCTGCATATTAAATATTTTCGTAAAATTCCAATTAAAAAATAAACGTCAATTCAAGGAATTATTCCTTAAAAAACATGTGTTGCTCCTGTGTCAGCTATTTCGCTGTCTTTAATCCGAATGTGTGGTGGGGACCATAAAAACTTTAGTTATTTTATTGCATTCTTCATCTCCAAAACCTTTTTTTGAGTGATTAACTCCTGGGTTTACGGAGTGGACATTCATATCTTGGGGTAGATTGCTGAAATAAAGTCACAGCACATAACGGCTTTAGTTCCAGCCCGATTTTTGACTTCTACTAATATATACTCTAAGTTTGTGTTATATTATCTTGTCAATAGATAAGTGTGCTGCATCGTCCTGTATATAGTCGTTATTTACTGTGAAAGATATAACTAACTACTTAAAAGATGCTTCCATTATATTATTATATCTCTTACTAGGTTGTAACAGGTTGACTTGAACTTCTATCCTTCTTCTCCAGAGGAGAGACCTACAGTAATATATAATTTTATATATAGTAATGCTTAACGAGGCATGTTTTTTCAAAGATAATTACAAACAGGAAAAAGCCTTTTGCTTTTTTTATTTGGAACCGTAGGAGACGAATCTAAGAGAATTAGGCAGCTAATAAGTCAAATATGACACAATACACCAGAAAAGCAACTTTTCAAAAGATGTATTGCCTGAACTTTTAACCGTGGTTTGTTCTTTACCTAGTTCCAGATATCTATACAACTATATAATGAGCTATACCGATCCCCAATAAAACACTTTTTACGTCATATATGGTTCTAATCTACGATTATGACGACATTCATCATTTAGTGTATGAAAATGTAGTTGTTTTTTTAATCTTGATTTTATTAAAAAGAATTTTTTAATTACAAAAGGCACTAGATGTGGCAATCTCCTTTAAAATGAAGCATTTAACAGCTCTCTTTGATGTTCCAGTGCCCAGCTAGCGTGGGAGAAAAAAAAACCGGAAAAACCTGTCGTCGATGCAAATTATCCTGATAATGAGCAATTTTCTTGTTTTTCAAGGCAATGGATTTTCTTTGTTGTTCAAGCCAAGGAACTGTAAGTTTCCTTTGTAGGGGTTTCAGACAAGACGGTTCTAATGGTGTACTTAGTAATTCAATCTGACAACGCTTTTTAGAATATATGAGCTGTTTTATTTCGTAGTATGGAGCGTTATCGTCTCTAACTAGGTTGCCGGTACCGCAGCAATCCTGATGACGCATATGAAAATACACAAGAAACTTGGCTGAGTATAAAATACCAAATGTAATAAGTCTATTTACAAAAGACGTTTTCAGCACTTCATAATTAATTAGAGTGCAGATAAGTCTGTGTTATCACTATATCTTCATGTACCAGTCTTGAGTTGTATATAGAAACTCAACAAAACTCTTTTTTTTTTCAAAGTTTGCAGTAAAGAACAAACTCTAGCCTGTAGTAACGGCTATGCTGAAATGAATCTTCATTTTCATGATGATTTTTTACAATAAAGAACGAACACTCCCATAGTAACGGAAATATTTAAATAAAATGTGATTTTGGACACAAACTAAATCACCATGTGCATGATAACACAAATATAACTGTAGTTATAGTAAAGAACGAAATCTAGCGCAACTGAGATATTAAAATATCAGAGTTGCAGCAATAGCTAGCAACCTAGTAAGAGATGTTCACATCTCATGGTAAATGAAATAGCCCATAACCTAAAAATAGGGTCAGATCAAAACACAAGATACGTTATTAGAGGCGTCTTGTCCTAAACCCATATATAGGATTACATAAAAGATCAAGATTGCTCATTATAAATGTAATTATGTAAGTTTCGTCTGTATCCTGGTTGAAGATATAGCTTAAATTTTTATATAAAGGATCGGTACGGTTAATTGTAAATGGGCTACAGTACTACATTGCGCTTCTCGGCGAGAAAAAGCTTCTGTTTGTAAGCTTCTTATTTCAAATGAAGCCAGTACAAATACATTAAATTTTCCCGTCAATTCAATTATGAAAAGTATTACATACAGCCTCTCAGATGTCTTAACTTTTTCTTGATAGATCTCTGTCAATGTCATGTAATTGTTATACTAATAACAATATCTTCCATTATTAGTTAGTTCTTTAGCCATAATGTCTCTGATAATACACTTAATTAAGAGCTACCGTAGTACAGTGATAATTCTTCAGTAGAAATACAGGATTTGAGTTAAGGAATTAAGGAATATAATTTAAATGATAATGTATATAATGATTCCTTTTATTATTTTAGTTACTATGGGCTACAGTTCGTTCCTTAATGTATTTGGTGGTCTTCCTCTCTAAAGTATTTTCATTCAAATCCTGTATTGTATGTCGTTGACATTAGGAAAGCTGTGCCCAGTTTCTTTATCTTGCTAGTTTTGTGTTGTCCTCACTCCTCACACACAAGCATCTATTACGGAAAACTGACTAGAGGGATTATTTGAGTCGGCCTCTTTTGAAAAAAATCTACGCCATCCAATTCTATCGACCGAATTTTCAAATCGTCAGCTTGTGCGGCTTTTTATACAGGTGTTCGTACTTTTTGAAACTCTATACCGGTAGCAGAATTGCTCCTTGTGGGGCTTCTAACAATAATAATTTATTTATTGCGCGCGTAAAAAATGTGTAGTGGAGTAGAAAAAAAGAAAAAAAAAATCGGTGGTAACTATAATTGAATGAATATACCGTGACCGTCAAAAACTTTTGATGGATATTAGTTGGTTGCTTTAAGCAACATTAATTGACTTTGGCTTTGAATTTACCAAATTGGTATGTTTATTCGTTTAATTTTGTACGATCTTTATTTATATTAATGTTTAATTGCTGAGATATCCAAAATAAAGCCTAAAAGATCCGGTTCAATCAGTTTCCTATTTACTGTGTTGTAGAGCTTTTTTCTATTCACAAGTCTTTGCGATAGTTCAAATTAGTAAATTATTAGACATGAGATCCTATTATAGACGAGAAAATTGATTACTCGTCTCAAAATTGTGAAAAAAAAAATTGTGATATAAAATAGTGATTAGAGTATTTAAAAATCAAAATATTAAAAGATCGCTTTTCGTAGACAAGTAGAACAGTATACAATCTTCTTCGTAAGTAATGTCTATCATTTCTGTAGTGGTATGTTTTCGA
Organism: Artemia sp. Qi Xiang Cuo; assembly: GCF_049724085.1. Taxonomy (NCBI): domain Eukaryota; kingdom Metazoa; phylum Arthropoda; class Branchiopoda; order Anostraca; family Artemiidae; genus Artemia; species Artemia sp. Qi Xiang Cuo. The sequence continues at coordinate 52,858,224 of NC_142800.1, forward strand.
AACGTATTCAAAGGCTTCTTGTTTTCGCGATAAAATTTAATTCGCGAGGAATTTTAGAAAATTCCCTTTTCCAAAGATATTTTCTAATGCGAATTAGTTTATGTTGATGAAGCCAAAGTTAATTGTATATCCAGAATCGGCAGAAAAATTAGATCTTTCCAAGCAAATCAAACTAAAAAAAAAAAAAAATGAAAACCGTTTTCCTTTGTGAAAAATAATAATCTTCGTCATTGCAAGACAATTTATCAACCAAACCTGCAGTATTCAAACTTTGTTTTTCTTCAATGATCTTCAAACTACTGAAGATGGAGAGAAGTCTAGACTTCTCATCCAAATTTGCTGAAAATTCGTATTGCATTCTTTTTCCATTTCTTTGCTTATATATCTTTATTGTATTATATATGTGAATTTCTTTTCAACGTCTGCTTTTATCTGTTTTGTTTTCTGTTTCAGAATAATCCCCGGCGTCCATACTACTGAAGATTTCTGTCTGTTCCTGCGAATTTCTTTATTTACGTAGGAAGTCCAATGCACATTTTTTATTCTGGATTACCGAACTAAATTATTCTAACAAAAAGGAAACCCCGATTCCAGTAGCTTTCTGGCAAGATAAACGGTTCTATCGTCTAATTTTTCCGAGGAATTTTTTTTATTTAGCAATGTTATGTTATTGAAGAATTAAGTAGATTAATCACCTCGACTATTATCGCTTGGATCAGTAGACGTACCATGGACTGTCGTCTCTCATAGGCAGTATATAGATTACATATGTATTTATACAAATGTTGCAAATTGGAACATCTTTATATTTATACCTAAATTCGATGGAAGCATTCAGGTTACCCGAGCTATTTATTAAAGCATCATGTATTTAACTAAGTGTGCTTAGCTTAAGAATGTAGGCTATGAGTCAGCGTCAGACAAACAATTTCGAATCACCACATCACATATTCTGCCTACCATAGAAGCTAGTCCTGGCTGATGTCTGAGTTTTTCCTATAGCCGCTAAAATTAAATTCAGATTAAAGTAATCGCGGTTATAGAAGCATGGAATTTTGAGCGGAATTATTAGATGTTTTCTGGTCAACAAAATTTTGTGATCTTGCACGTTTGAATTCTCTGGGATCCAAAGAGTAAATTTCACATCATTAGTAACAAGAAAGACACTGTGTGTAAACTGATATATAATAAAATAAAAATATATATAAGTTATATCATTTTTTTGATGATTCTTTTCTTGCTGCATCTTGTAGTAATTGTGTATCTACTTCATCAGCTGGTAATTGGACATACCTTACTACTGAACCTCGAATGAAGCAGTTCTTAACGGAAAGCTAAAAGTGTAAAACGGTATTAATAGAGGTGTGGTATTGTAGGTGTATAGGGACGTTCTTTGGAAGAATTGAGACTTCAAGAGCCCGTCGTCGAAATAACTCAACTTATATATCGTAGAACCACTGGGTGAAAGACAAAAAAGAATATAGTTAATTTTATGCCTGAAAAAAAAAGTAAATTTTTTAATTTCATCTTAGATGAAGATTTGGTATGGTTTTGTGACTCAATACACGGTTTTACGAGTCTTTTTCTTGTTTTTTACAGAAACTATAGACTTGTTGTTGATAGTTCATGCATTAGTGCATGGATAACAAAATTTTGATATTTTTCTCTACATCAGCACATAGCCAAGCTCTAATAGATTGGTCTTAAACTTTGTTTGGTGAGTTGCATACAGCAGAAGCATTGAATGGAAGCTAATATTTTTCTCCGTTTATTGGTGTCCACGCAGGCACTAAAGCTCTATAGTATAGTTACAAGGCAAATCAAGAAAAAACATGTGAAAACAGAGTAAGTCGTGTTACCAAAACCGAATATTCATCCCATACCTAAAACAAATAGTTATACAATCTAGATATTCGCTGCCCTCTTCATTTCAGTTAGTTCCAGCCAGTTTATTTCAAGTAGTCATGAATGTATAATATAGACAGGATTTTATTTACTTCTATAAAATATAAAAGCGGGAAACGCGTAAAACTTATCAGGTCGGCTTCTCTATATGCATTAAGTCTCCGTGTCAGTAGAAATTGTTGATCCGTCGGGTTGATTTTGGTTAGTCACAACAAGAGATCATTTCTTGATAAATTAAGCCATTTATGCCAGTCTTTTAGCATTTCTATAAAAAACAATTGCTGCTGAGTTTTATTTAACTCAGCTGCTATTTTTTTGCATACTCCTCCCATTTACCCGTGCCCCAGCCATTTAAACATTTGCCTCTCAATTACTTGGACTATCTGTCTTGGCTTTTCTCTGTCTACAATTAGCCATGTCTTGATGCAACTTACTGCAAAATACTTGATAACTTCAATTCAGTTTTGAGTTTTATATAATTGCTGCTTTTTTTGCATACTCCTGCCATTTACCCGTGCCGCAGCCATTTAAACATTTGCCTCTCAATTACTTGGACTATCTGTTTTGGCTTTTTCTCTTTCTACAATTGGCCATGTTTTGGTGCAACCTACTGCAAAATACTTGATAACTTTAATTAAAAATCAACGAACTCGGTCGAGGCCTTCGGCCAAGGAAGGAACCAGACTTACTCTTTACTCAAAAAAGGGATAGCTCAATGAAATTAGGATTTTCACGCGAAAATCCTGAGAGTTTGGAAGAAGTTTGACCTATGTCTTAGGACTTGGAACAAAGATTAAGACTCGGCTTTATCCGTTTCATCTGTTCCAGGTTCAAAGTAAAAGTAGTTCTATGCACCGAAAAATTTAAGCCCACCACTACGTAAACAGTCGTATTTTTTCAATATTTATGAAGAGTGCATATCAAATGTATAACCACTATTGATAGGCTTAGACTTTATTTAGATTAAAGGGGCACGATAGAGTAAAAAAACGTCTGAAGTTGAAATTACATCAATGAAGCAACATATATTTTTCTTTCTTTTTTTTACTTGAAATAGAGATTTCAATGGTCAACAAAAGATTTTGACAGAACTACTGCTTTACGTCTATTCGCCTAATGTAAAAAGACTAACCTTTTTCATTGACCATGGTGTATGTAAAACGCAGTGACTGTTACACAGTGCTGTGTTAAGACTGTCAGGAGTGGTCACTTTTTAGCCTAAATTAAGACAATTGAGCCTCGTGAATCTCAGTTTACGTTCATTGCTATGTCTACCTTTTGTTGGACTACTGAATTATGAGTTTGAAACAAGATATATCTTTTTCTTCAAAAAACGAAAGATTATATCGTGGATAGAAGGATGCGCATTAAATTGTATCAACTTATAGAAAGCCACTGACTTATGACAAGCGGTAGAACGGGTTTTCCCGTTCAACCGCGAAAAAATTACCAGTCTTATCGCAGCTACGCAAGACGACATTATAGATATTGAAACTAATAAATATTTTGAGAAACTTTTCCAGAAAACAAAGAATTTTTTTGGGAATGTGGCCTTACTGAAAACCTTTTGCAAAATTCCTAAGATTCTGAATTGTCTGCAAGACTAAAGCATGAACGGTAAGCTAATTTCCAATTAAGCAATTTTTCGATCATGCAGGTTTTTGGCAGAAGTGACATTTTTGGAATGAAAGAATTGCATAAGGACGCTATGTAAAGTTTTTTTTTTTTTTTTTTTTTAGACAGACTGCTTTGAGTTGAAAAGCCACTCTACAGATGCTCTTCAGCTGTCGGAGTTGATCCCAGTCATTGATGCTTATTTACCGGTGTAACTTTAAACCAGCATATTAGCATGCTCTTCATAGCTCTCGTCAGTTCTTGCTAGGAATGGGATGTCCTTTTCAACACTGAGCCTAGTTAAAACCTAAATCAGTTTAACAATGGACGATGAAATAATAAGCTGTGTGATGTTTACTGAAAGCATTTCTGGGAAATAGTTGAAACTTGTATGGTTGACACTATAGGGAAAATGAAATCTAGTCGATTCCCAGCAATACATTAGAACATATGTTGCTCTAATGTCATTGGTATCTCTCGCTTTTAATAGTTTGTTGTAGAACAGGCGTGTTCGTAATTAAATGTTACTCTGAGTCAACTTTTTTGGTCCCATTAGAGGGCCACAAAGGTTGCATAGCCCCCTTCTCCTTTTAGTTTAGAATGACACAAATTGGGCATACATCTATTGCAAAGTAAAAATAACAACAGGCGTCCAATAAAAATAAAAGTTTATCTTTACAAGAAAGAGACAAGTTGTATTTTCAAAGAAATTAATTATCCAAAATGAGATGAGCAATATCAATAAAATGATATGTTAACTTACCATATGTGGATGTTTATCTGGATCAGTAACTGCAATATCAGTTAGCTTCAGATTTAGATATTGGTCAACAGAGTGGAGCGTTCCACATATGCTAGAAAAAAAAATATTTTCAAAACGATATATCAGTACTAGGATACACTAAAACAACTAATTACAAACCGACAGTCGTGGAGACCAACATCATATTCAAGGTAAGATTTATTTCCAAAAACTGAAATTGTGTACTCTACATGATAAAACAGAATACGACTATTCAACTGAGGTTCAAAGTAGACACGAGGCCAGGGGAGCAAATGCACGAAAATTTAGGGGGGAATAAGAATTTTTTTTTAATAAAGACAAAAAAATGTACTTTTCAAAATATAGGGGTGGAGGCGATTTTGGTGGCTTTTTTTTATTTTCTTTCAATGAAAATACCAATAAATTATTTTTCAAAATCTAGGGCGTTCCACGCAGGGCGCCCCTGAACGGGACATGAACTGGAAGAGGGAGAATCGATTTTTTTATAAAGAATCAAGAACGTAATAGGGAAAGTTTTCTTGATTCTGAAAGCGATTAAATAAAAAAAACAAGTTTTTTAAACTGAAAGTAAGGAGCGACAATAAAACTTAAAACGAACAGAAATTAGTCCGTATATGAAAAGGACTGTCCCCTCCTCAACGCCTCACTTTTTACGCTAAATTTTTTTATTGTTTTATAAAATAAAGTTGTGAGACAGAGTCAAACTTTAGTGTAAAGAGCGAGGCGTTGAGGAGGGGACAGCCCCTTTCATATACGGAATAATTTCTGTTCGTTTTAAGTTTTAATGTCGCTCCTTACTTTCAGTTTAAAAAACTTGTTTTTTTTATTTAATTTCTGATCGTTTTTTAGTTAATGCAGCTTTTATTTGCATAAAAATTTTACTTTTCTTTTGCTAAATGGATGTCTTTACAAATTAACTTACGTAACTAACTTCTATATTCGTATATTTTTCTTCTGGCAAAAAATACAAAGTTGCAGATTTTTGCAGATATGAGCTTGAAACCTATGTAATATTGTTTTCTGATACGCTGAATCTGACGGTGTGATTTTCATTAAAATTCTTTCACATGTAGGGGATGTTCCCCCTCTTTAAAAAATCGAGTAAATTTTCTCAGGCTCGTAGCCTTTGATGAGTAATGCTAAACTTAATCAAATTTATATATTTAGGATCAGCATTATAAACACATTCTTTTGATACATTTATTGACATCAAAATTTTGTTTTTAAAATTTTCGATTACTATTGAGCCGTATCGCTTGTTTTTTTATTGTTTTTTTTATAACGTATATGTTATTACTTATATGAAGGGGTTCTCCCCTTAGTCAATACCACGCTCTTTACGTTAAAAGTTAAAACAAATTTTGATTCACAAACCCCTGAAACACCAAGGCCTTTTAATTAGAATAGATAGTTCTTTTGAAAGCACTAAAAAAAACTGTAGCGTAAAGAGCGAGGTATTGACTTGAGGGAGAACCCCCTCACATACGTTATAATTTCTGTTCGTTTTAAGTTCTAATATTCCTTCTTACATTTCAGTTGAAAAAACTTGTTTTTTTTTATTTAATTTCTGAATGTTTCTTAAATAATGCTTGGAAATCCGGCGCCCCCTTCATAGAAATGTCCCTTACCCCAAAGACACATCCTCCACGGAACTCTTATCCAGAGTAACCCCTCCTCTAGCCCCCCCCCCTCCAGAAAAAATCATTCCTGAAAATGGTTGTATACTTCCCAATAACCAATAAATAATGCTTGCAAGTCCGGCGCCCCCTTCATGGCAATTTCCCTTCCCCCTTGAAAACTTCCTTCATGAACATATCCTCCAACATAACCACCGACCCCCCAATACCACCCCCTACCATAAATAAAACCACCAGTAAACTTCTGTATACTTCCCAATAACCAATACTATATGTTAACATTGGGTAAAGTTCATAACTTTTAGCCCTCCCTCTGGGAACTTCGGGGGATTAAGTCATCCTAAAAGACATATTTATCATATTTTCGACCATGCTGAACAAAATGGCTATCTCAAAATTTTGATCGGGTGACTTTGGGAAAAAAATAAGCGTGGGAGGGGGCCTAGTTGCCCTCCATTTTTTTGGTCACTTAAAAAGGGCAATAGAACTTTTAATTTCCATTCCAATTAGCCCTCCCATAATATTCTAGGACCACTGGGTCGATACGATCAGCCCTGGAAAAAAAACAAACAAACAAATAAACACGCATCCGTGATTTTCTTCTGGCGAAAAATGCAAAATTCCACATTTTTGTAGATAGGAGTTTGAAACCTCTACAGTAGGGTTCTCTGATACGCTGAATATGATTATGTTATTTTCATTAATGTTCTATAGTTTTTAGGGAGTCTTTCCCCCTTTTTTTGAAAATGGGTTAAATTTTCTATGGCGCGTTACTTTTGATAGGTAATACTAAACTTGATTAAAGGTATATATTTGAAATCAACATTGAAATCTTATTCTTTTGATGTATCTATTGGTATCAAAAACCCGTTTTCTAGAGTTTCGGTTACCATTGAGCCGGGTCGCTCCTTACTTACAGTTCGTTACCACGAACTGTTTGATTGCACTATGTAATCCAGTGTCTCCCATAAAACAACGATGAGATTTTTTCAACTGAAAGTGAGGAGCATCATTAAAACTTGAGTTTTTTTTCCATGACCACACTGCCTTTTCTATGACGAAATCAATAAGAGTTCCAAATAGGGATAGGTCCTTTTATTAGACAGTGAAACAAAAATATAAAACAAAGACTCTAAATATTTCGATAACATAGTCGGTCATCATCATCAGTAGAGTTACTAACATATCAACATCAGTAGAGTTACCTGCTTTGACCTACAATTTTGAAGAAAATTGTACCACCTTTATTTAACGCAGTATTACTCAGCTGAAGAACAGTTAGTGAACTTTTTAAGTCAATGGACCGGTAACTTGCTTTGACCCTGAAGTGATTATTTTTTTTAACATAAACACAGATTGTTTTAATTTTTATATGTTAGTAACTCTACTGATGATGATGACCGACTGTGTCATTTAAATATTTAGTCTTTGTTTTATATTTTTGTTTCAATGTCTAATAAAAGGACCTATCCCTATTTGGAACTCTTATTGATTTCGTCATATATAAGGCAGTGTGGTCATGGAAAAAAATACTAAAAGGACCTATCCCTATTTGGAACTCTTATTGATTTCGTAACATTAAAACTCAAAACAACATAAATTATTCTGTATATGAGGGGGGGGGCCTCTTCCTAAACTGTCGATCTTTACGCTAAAGTTCTTTAAAAATACTCCTCATTCAAAATCAACATCCCTTGTAGTCTTTCCTAATGAACCAGGACAAAACGTCAAACTTTAGCGTAAAGAGCGGGGAATGAGGTTGAGGAACAAAAAACTTACTTGAAAAAAACCTTTTTTTTTATTCAATTTTCGACTGTTTTCCAAATCATACCAGGAATTCCCCTTGCTCCCCCTTCTCCGTGAAACATTTCTCCTAGAAAATTCCTCCAGAAACTTCCCTCCCCGTGGAAAATCCCACCCCTTCCCGCAGAAAATTATCCCAAAAAATTTCCGTATATTTTCCAATAACAAATACTATAGGTGAACAACATGGGCATATTTCGTAAATTACAGCCCTTTCCCAGGTACTATGGAGGGTCATTTCATCACAAAAAGCATATTTATTGGAACTTTCAACTATGCTGAACCAAATGGTCATCTTAAAGTTTTGATTGGATATCTTTGGGGGGGGGAATGAGCATGGGAGGCGAGTTAGGTGCCCTCCAATCTTTTTGGTCATTTGAAAAGGACACTAGAACTTTGATTTCTGTTCGAATGAGCTCTCTCCCAATTTTCTAGGACTGTTGGTTTGATACGACCACTCCTTGGGAAAACAATGAACATGCATCTGTGATCTCACTTCTGCCCCAAAAAAATCCACCTTTTTATAGACAGGAGCTTGAAGTCTGCACAGTAGGGTTCTCTGATATGCTGAATCATACGGTATTATTTTCATTGGGATTGCTTGAATTTTTGGGGATGTTTCTTCCCTTTTTTGAAAATTGTCTCAGGTTCGTAGCTTTTGAAGGGTAACCTTAAAATAATGAATTTTACATATTTAGAATCAGCATAAAAAGCCAATTCTTTTTATGTATCTATTGTTATCAGAATCCATTTTAGAGTTTCATTTACTATTGGGCCGAGTTGCTACTGACAGTTCGCTTCCACGAACTGTTCAATAAAACTGTTACTTGAACCCTCCCTGGCTATAATAAATTGTGTATGCAGAAGTACTACTTATTTAGCTGCCTTTTAACAAAACATGTTAATTGCATAATAAAGAAGTGGTTAGAGTTATTTTATAAAACTTGATAATGAGCTAACCTGCGAGAACTTTCTTTTATTACAGCCCTAATAAGCAGGATTGTAAAACATTTTAAACACTTTCCCGTAACTTTATCTGCTTATGTCTAAGGCCAATTCGCTATTGGATATTCTGAAGGGGAGATAGGTTTGGCTCGTAACATGGGCGCCCAAAGACTGAATTGTAGGGGGGGCTTACCGGGTCTAATCGGCACTTTCAGTGCTGTATAATTGAAATCTCAAGACAAAATGTCATAGGCAGCGCGATAGCGCAGCCTAAGTAAAGAGCGATGTGGGCACAATATATTGTTTTTGTTTAGACCAGGGCACTTCTTATAGAAAGAAATGACATAGAAACTTCAAATGAGCTCTTTGCGGGCAACCAGCTTTCTCTCCCCTGCTTGAATCACTTTCCCAAACACACCCAATCAAAATTTTGAGATAGCCATTTTGTTCAGTGTAGTTTTAAGGTCTAGAAAGTAAGACTTTGAGAATAACACCCCTCAGAACAAGGGTTGTAAGTGATGCCCTGTGGGGTATAAGGTTTTTTTTACAGAAAAGGTGGTCGCATTAACCTCAGAGGGGGCTCATTTGAATGGTAATCAGAAGTTCTACTGGTTTTTTTAACAGTCAAAAGTCATTGGAGGTCATCCACCCCCCCCCCTCCCATACACCGATCATTTCCCCAAACATATTCAATCATAATTTTTGAGATAGCCATTTTGTTCAGTGTAGTTGAAAGGTCCAGAAATTATGTCTTTGAGGATAACACCCCCCCCCATACAGCCCTCAGGTCAAGGGTTGTAAGTTACGCCCTGGGGGTATATACGGTTTTTATAAAAATGGTGGTCGTAAAAACTTCAAAGAGGGCTCATTGGATTGGTAATCAGAAGTTATAGTGCTCTTTTTAAAAGTCAAAGTGATCAGAAGGCAAATAGCCCCCACACACACACACGTCTTATTTTCCAGAAACGCATCTGATAGAAATTTTTAGATGGCCATTTGTTGTCGTAGAAACCTCGAAAAGGGCTCAGTCGGTTGGTAATTGAAAGGACTAGTGCCTTCTATAATAGTCAAAAGTGATTGTAGGGCAACCTCCCTCCCCCACGCCTATCATTTTCCCAAACACTTCCAGTCAAAATTTCGAGATAGTTATTTTGCTTGAAGTAGTTTAAAAGTCCAGAAATTATGTCTTTGAGCATGACAAACACCATACAGTCCTCAGGGCAAGGGTTGTAAGGTATGTTTTTATGGAAACGGTGGTCGTATAAACTTCGGAGGGGACTCATTGGATTGGAAATCGGAAGTTGAAGAGCCATTTTTAAGAGTCAAATTTATCGGAGGGCAGCTATACCCCCCTCCCACGTCATATTTTCCCCCAATGCATCCAATAGAAATTTCAAGAGAGCCATTTGTTCAAAAATGGTCCAAAGATCTCATAACCCGGCCTTTGTGTTGACACAACCCCCACAAATATGGGATAAGGGTTTTAAGTTATGCCCCGGGGGGATGTAAGGAATTTATGAAGAGGTGGTCTTATGAACTTTAGAGGAGGCTCACTTGATTGGAAATGCAGACTTCTGGTTCTATTTTAAGAGTCAAGCGTAATGGAGAGAAAATAGCCCCCCTCTCCCTGATTTCCTCTTTTCCCCAAATACACTCGATCGAAATTGTGAGACAGCCATTTTGTAGCCAAGAGTCCAAAGAGAATATAACAATGTCTTCAGTAATCAAATATAAGAGATAGTTAGGCGGACGTTGAACAAAATCAAAGCAAACTATGAGCATGTGAACTTTAAAAAGGTGACAAAGCAATATCTCAAGAACAATTTATATTATTAAGCTAGATCTTTAAGAGTAGGTTTTGGGGGATTTTGAACTAGCCAGAAGGCACTATGTGGATACTGTTAGTACTACAGCTACAGTTACCGTAACTAATGACGCTTAGAGTATGAAGGTGAAACTTCTAGGAAGTGCTTAGGGGGCGTTCCAATAGGAACCGAACCACCGTGTAACTGAACCCCAAGCAACTGAACCACCGTGCAATTGAACCACCGTGCAACTGAACCTCCGTGCAACTGAACCCTCGTGCTTCTGAACCCCCTTTAACTGAACCCTCGTGCAACTCAACCCCACTTAACTAAACCTCCGTGTAACTGAACCACCGTGCAACTGAACCACCGCGCAACTTAACTACCTTGCAACTGAACCACCGTGCCACTGAACCACCGTGCAACTTAACCACCGTACTTACATTGGGTAAAACACAAGTTGGAATCTTTATATGTTCAACCTTGTTGGAATTGTTTGCTTTTATAAGTCTTTATATAAATTACCGGCAAGATGATTTATAAAAATGCTCTGTTTTGTTGTCACAAAAACAAAAAAAATTGGACGTCATAAACTCTTAAATCCAGATTTATTTCTCTTTTTATGTCTGTTAATGGGAGTTCACTTCACCCTGTCACTTTCTAAGGGTCTAAGCGTTTACCCCTTTCGCCCGTGGACAATTTCCCCTCCTCCACCCACGGAAACCCTTCACCTGCAGAATACCCCTCTCGCGGAAATTATGGTTTTCAAAATTTGAAAATCTTCTTTGAGTCATGTTATTTTTTAGTTTAATTGAGAAGTTCTAAGGGAAGTGGAAACGAGGAATTTATGTGTAAATCTAGCCCCTCCCCCTCCCTGCAAATGCTTCCTTCTCATGAAAAATTCTCCAGAAAACCCCCACGCAAAAAATTTCCGTATGTTTCCCAAGGACAAATACTATCTGTAAGCAATAGACAAATCAAAAAACTTAAAAAGAAACTGAAACTTATACAATGGGGTTATCTGATTGTTTTGTAGCTATGAAGAGAGGGAGATACCTCAAAGGTTGCATTTTGATGTCGAAACATCTCAGTTCTTATTGAGCCTTCAAATAAATGCAGAAGTAGCTCTAAGAGAAAGACGACAGGAGGATGGAGGAAGAAACTGTTTGATAATCCCCAGGCATTTCTAGTTTCTTTTTACAAACCGAAAGTGATTGGAGACTAACCAAACGCAAGAGTTTTTTTTTTTTTTTGGGGGGGGGAGGGAGATTTTCCACGGGGAAGTATTTTCTGGGGAGAGGGGGGGGTGTTTTCCGTGAGGTGTTATTTTCCGCGGAGTATTTTCAAGGGATGTTCTTCGCGGGGGGGGGGGGTGTAAACGGCGGCTCTCACCGTCTACTCAAAAGGATTTCAAAGGATTTCAGCCCGTCTCTCAAAAGGATTTATTTCCCAAACACATCTAGTCAAACTTTTGAGACAACTATTTTCTTCAGCATAGTAGAACGATCCAGCAACTATGTCTTTAGGAATATTGGGCATGTCAACCCCCCCCCCCCCAATTATGCCAAACTATGGATTCTTATAAAAAAAAAATCGAAAAGATATAAAAAAAAAATTACATGAAAATGACTTAGTCAATAAAAAACGGACAGAAATTCATCAAAAAAAGCTTTCTCCGCAAAATAGGCTTTTCAAAGAAAAGTAAAGAGCTCCTTTAAGCCAAAAATGGGAAGAAATGAATTCGAGTAATCATCCAAGCGTAAAACTACCACAAATCACTATCAATAAATAAATGAAACTCAAAATGATCAGAAATTAGAATAAAGAAACGAGTCAAATTCGAAATGAGCAAAAATTAACATTAGTAGGGCGCATAACCCCCATGCCTTCTCAAGACCAGAACATAATTTGCGCTTTACTGAAAACAAAATATTTTTAAATGTTTTCATTTTTTTTACTTAAATAAGTAAAAAACTTTTTTTTACCCATTTTTTATTTTAAGAAATAAATATCAGTATAGGTAAATTAAACTGACATAACACGGTCATTTTTCTTCTTTTTTTTCAGTAAAGCCTAAGTTATGTTCTGATCTAGTAATGTTAATTTTTGCCCGTTTTGAGTTTGACTCGGCTATTTATTATAATTTCTGTTCGTTTTGAGTTTCATTTAATTGTTGATAGTGATTTGTGGTAGTTTTACGCTCGGAAGATTATTTGATTTTATTTCTGCCCATTTTTGGCTTAATAGAGCTGTTTTCTTTTCTTTGAAAACTTATTCTGTGGAAAGTTTATTAAATTAATACAAATATATGACACTGTCATTCAGCCAGGGGGCTTTATGACGGGGAAATGACGTCTCCCCCCCCCCCTTATGAGCGCCAATGTCTCGTGACGAAATGTTAGAAACAGGAATCCTTAGCATGAAGCATGAATCATCGATACAAAGGCCAATGCCAAATTGATAATTTCTTTGATGATTCAAGACAGATTCAATTGAAAAACAAGCTTTTCAAGCTTGTCTTTTTTTCACATCATCAATCACCACTTGAAATAAAAATGGGTAACCATAAAATCTTGAAATCCCGATAATTTTTTAATAATAATCAAAATCTAAAAGAAAGAAAATAAAAAACAGTCAAGAGAGAAGATGTTACATCTTCTATTTTCTACTAAATCCCGTTTTCATATGGTTGCATACAGGAACGTACCTGGGGGCTCTTTTGAGCCCAGGCCCTCACAGAAGGTTCGTATTCACCCCTGTTTCCCCATAGTTTCTATTTATTTCATCTATTTTCTTAGGTTTTAACGGATTCAGTTCCTGATTCAACTTACCACCACTACATATTTAAAATGAAATCAATTTTTTGACAAAAAAGAGACACATCTTCATATACAAGATGATGAATGGCGCCATAATAACAGGTTACAATCATAAATGACGCTATAGCAAATTATAGCCTATGCAACTGGCACCAGTTGCAACTCGTTTTTTGATTATATTAATTAAAAAAAACTTTTTCCACAAAATAAGTTTTTCAAAGTAAAGTAAAGAACTCCATTAAACAAAAAATGAGCAAAACAAAAATCAAATAATCTACCAAGCGTGAAACTACCACAAATCAGCATTGATAAATAAATGAAACCCAAAACGAACAGAAATTACAATAAATAACCGAGTCAAACTCAAAACAAGAGAAATTAACATAGGTTTGGCGCAAAACCCATATGCCTTCCCTATGCCGGTACCTAATTTGCACTTTACTGAAAAAATATAATTTTTTTTTACTTTTATAACTTTAATAAATCAAATAATATTAACATTTTGATTACTAAATATCAGTATATGTATATTAAACTGACAATGCACATTCATTTGTATTTTTCCAGTAAAGTGCAAATTTTGCTCTGGCCTTGGGAAGGCAGAGGGGTTTTGCGCCCAACTTATGTTAATTTCTGCCCGTTTTGAGTTTGACTCGGTTAATTACTGTAATTTCTGTTCATTTTGGTTTCATTTATTTACGATGCTGATTTGTGGTAGTTTCACGCTTGATAGATTATTTGATTTGATTTTTGCTCATTTTTGGTTTAATAGAATTTTTTACTTTTCTTTGAAAAACTTATTTTGTGGAAAAAGATTTTTTTAATTAATATCTATTAGTTTTGTATTGACATAGTCTTTTCAAGGGAGAAGAAATTAGTAGTTTAAACGTTTTCGTTTTTTAAGACTTTGTAGTTTGGCCTGCTATTTGTATGCCGGAGAAAAATTTTCAGCAATTTTTAACAGCATACACCCTTTTAAAAATCTGGACACAAATAGTACTGTTTAATTTAGTTTCATAACTCCTCTAGTTGACCTGTAATGGAAAGCTTTATACCATTCGCAAAAAAAAATTGTTTACTTTCTTTGATAGCTTGTATACACTTACGCCCATGGGCGTTGGGGGGGGGGGCCGCGGCCCCCCCTAGACCTGCAAATTTACATTAGATATGGCTGAAAAAGCAGATGGTTGGAAAAGTAGTTTGTAAAAGGCCCTCCCTCACACTATCGACTGCCCCCCCCCTAGAAAATATGCTGCCTACGCCCATGCTTACGCTATTTGGATTTGGTTAAATTTTAAGAGCAGAAGTAGCCCCGAACGTTTGAACATAATGCCCTGAGTCGTTCTTGGGATACTGCTGAGATGCCTTATTTGGAATTAGCATTATCACAGTGCATTTTAATTTAATCTTAAGTCAACATTTAGTTTTTAAACATATAAAAATTGGATTTGAGAAAGACTAAAATCTATTCTATAAATTATATACAACAACTTTCTATATAAACCTTATATGCCCCCAGGGCATAACTGACAACACCTGCACTGAGGGCACTGAGGGTTTATCATCCTAAAAGACCTAATTTCCAGACCTTCCGACTAAGCTGAACAAAATAGATATATTAAAATTTTAATTTGATGTGCTTTGAAAAATGGTGGGCGTGAGATGGGTGTTAGTTGCTCTCCAGTCATCTTGAACAATTAAAACAGGCACTCGCACTTTGCATTTCCAATTGAGAGAGCACTATTGAAATTTTTACGATAGCGGTGTCAATTAAAAACTTAGATTCCCCAGGGTATAACTTAAAACCCTTGCACAGAGGGCTGTGGGGGGGGGGGAGGGGTTATCATCCTTAAAGGCCTAATTTCCAAAACTTTCAACTACGTTGAATAATATGGATATTTAAAAATTTTGATTGGATGTGTTTTGGGAAAAGGTTGGCGACAGAGGGGGGTTTGTTGCCCTCAAATCACTTTTGACTATTAAAAAGGTTACTAGTCCTTTGAATTTCAAATCAAATGAGCCCTTTTTCAAGTTTCTACGACAAAGATTTCAATAAAAACCTTATATGCCCCCAGGGCATAACTTATTATCCTTGCCCTGAGAGTTGTGGGTGAGTGTCCTCCTTAAAAATATGTTTTCTATCTGATAATCAACTACCCTGAACAAAATGGCTATCTCAAAATTTTTATTGGATACGTTTGGGGGAATGATGGGTGTGGGGGAATGATGGGTGTGTAATAGTGCCTATTAAAAAGGGCACTAGACCTTTGAATTTCCAGTCGACCGAGCTATTTTTGAAGTTTCTACGACAACACCTTCTTTAAAAACCTTATAAACCCCCAGGGCATAACTTAAAATTTTAAAGTTTTAAAGATAGAAATTTCTCTAGTTTATGCCCCCAGGGCATAAACTAGAGAAATTTTAAAGGGTAATTTTGTTATAACCTCGGATGAACTATCTGTAATTAACTCAGCATTATTTGAAATAAGCCAAGTTTGATATGTAAGTGAAAATTTTTTAATTTAATAATTTGTTGGCCAGCTGATTTAAGAACTTGTGAGTTAATTTTGATCCTGTTCTAGTGAATTTTAGAGTTTAGTGGGCTTTTAAGTAGCCTATCCCTAAAATCAAAGCACAAAAAGGGATACTGAAATTAACCCAATGAAAGTGCACATACAAGAGGGGTTGCGGAGAGAAGGGGTGAATTTCCAGGTGTCTGTGACTACTAAAACATGAAGATTTTATAATTTTAATAATTATTATGGTTCCCTTTTTCTTTTCT
This sequence comes from Artemia sp. Qi Xiang Cuo, assembly GCF_049724085.1. Classification (NCBI taxonomy): domain Eukaryota; kingdom Metazoa; phylum Arthropoda; class Branchiopoda; order Anostraca; family Artemiidae; genus Artemia; species Artemia sp. Qi Xiang Cuo. The sequence continues at coordinate 52,874,318 of NC_142800.1, forward strand.
TTAGCCTTATCTCCGAAAAAAAATGGAATTTTAACGAAGAAATAATTTTAAGATCAAGAAACATACAAAAATTAAAGTGGTAGTTAATTTTTTATTCTTTATTAATAATCACTAAATAAAGCAACCTAGATATAGAAATCGTCGTATCTACTTCCGTTGTTTCCTCATTCTACCTGATTGAAAAGTATAGGGAAATACTCAGCAAAAAAATCAAGTCGGTTTCTAAAAGAAACCAACCAACTTGACAACCTGGATGCACATAGAGTCCTATCATCTAGCTAAATATCTCAACATTCCTTGAAAGTTGAAACTTAGTATCCCTAGCTGTCCCTGAGATGTTGCACATACGCCCTTTTGACAATGTGGAAGCACATGGTGTGTTTTGATTTATCTCAACAAGCATTGAAAGCTTCATCTTAATACCCTTTGCTGTTCTTCAAATATTGAAGGTATGTCAGGTGTACATAACGTTTTGATTCAGATTAATATTTGCCTTTTTATGGTTGGAAAATTACAAATAAATACCCTTAGCCGTTATGACATAATGAAATCATGCTAAATTCCTAGTAAATTGCTTTTTACTGGATTCGGAACAATGTCAGCAAATCATGGCTAGATATGGCGTTTTCTGAGTTAATTTTCTGAGTTAATATTTAATGAGTTCTAACGTTTTAAGGAAGTGATAGTTGTTGATACCAAGCAACACGAACTCTAATTTTCTTGTTCTTTAGGAGAGTCATGTAGTCATTGTAGGGTAAAGGCACCAATGATTTGACAATACAATTTTGGAACCACTGTCAAAAATTTCTTTCAAAACAGGATAACTCTGCTTAGTGGTGACTTAGAACACCATCTCTTGAAGCCCTCATTATATTTTGGCAATGCGAAACGCAGACACTATATCCGGTACACCCAGATATGAAAAGAATATTCAACTCAATCAGTTTCCTGTTTTCAACATAAAATGAGCTCCCAACAATTTTTTTGCTATGTAATGTTCAAACTGTCATTACAATGTTTTTTGTTTTGTTTTTTTTTTTGGGGGGGGGGGCAAAAAAAGTTGGGATCAGCACTAATGCATCAAGATACATCTGATCTTCTGTAAAATGTAGCCATATTGGCCTTTTCTTGATAAAATTAAGTTAAAATGGCAGCTAATATAATATTGATGAAACAATGTTCCAAGTGTCAAAAATTCTTGTCTGACGTAGTGGAATACCAGACCGACTAAAAATGTTCCTTCAGTCGAATTCAAATGTAGATTCTAGCACCAATGCATCAAGATACATCTGATCTTCTCTAAAATGTAGCCATATTGGCTTTTTCTTCATAAAATCATAGGCAGCGCCCTAGCGCTGCCTAAGTAAAGAACGATGTGGGCACAATGTGTTGTTTTTTGTTTGTTTGTTTTTTCTCCATACCCGGGCACTTCGTATCGAAGGAGTTGCAGTAGAAAGTTCGAAAAGGGCTTATTCGATTGCAAATTGGAGTGGCTAGCCCTTTTCAATAGTCGAAAGTGATTGGAGGGCAACTAGCCCCCCTCCCACGCCCATCATTCCCCCAAACACATCCAATCAAAATTTTGAGATAGCCATTTTAATCAGCGAAGTTGATTTCCAAATAGAAAATATCTTTTTGAGGAGGACACTCCCCCACAACCCTCGGGGGCAAGGGTTTTAAGTTATGCCCTGGTGGCATATAAGGTTTTTATAGAAGGCGTTGTCGTGGAAACTTCAAAAAAGGCACATTTGATTGCAAATTCAAAGGGATAGTGCCCTTTTTAATAGTCGAAAGTGATTGGAGGGCAACTAGCCCCCCCCCCCACGCTGACTATTCTCCCACGCACTTCCGCTGAAAATTTTGTGATGGCAATTTGGTAAAGCGCATAGAATTTACCACTATACAATATCTTGTTGAGGGGGACTCTCCCCCATATCCCTCGGGGCAAGGGTTTTAACTCGTATCCGGAGGGCATATAAGGTTTTATAGAGGTCGTTGTCGTAGAAACTTCAAAAAAGGCTCATTAGATTGGAAATTAAAACGCCTAGTGCCCGTTTTAATATTCGAAAGTGATTGGAGGGCAACTAGCCCCCCCCCCCCCCCCGCTCATCATTCTCCCAAACACATCCAATCAAAATTTTGAAATAGCCATTTTGATCAGCGTAGTGGATTTCCAGATATAAAATATCTTTTTGAGGAGGACACTCCCCCACAACCCTCGGGACAAGGGTTTTAAGTTATGCCCTGGGGTCATATAAGGTTTTTATAGAAGGCGTTGTCGCAGAAACTTCAAAAATGGCTCATTCAATTGGAAATTCAAATGGATAGTGCCCTTTTTAATAGTCGAAAGTAATTGGAGGGTAACTAGCCCCCCCCCCACGCCCATCCGTCCCCCAAATACATCCAATCAAAATTTTGAGATAGCCATTTTGTTAAGCTTATTTGATTTCCAGATATAAAATATTTTTTTTAGGAGGACACTCTCCCACAACCCACAGGGCAAGGGGTTTAAGTTATGCCCTGGGGACATATGTGGTTTTTATAGAAGGCGTTGTCGTAGAAACTTCAAAACAGGCTCATTCGATTGGAAATTCAAAGGGCTAGTTCCCTTCTTAATAGTCGAAAGTGATTGGAGGGGAGCTAGCCCCTCCCCCATGCCCATCATTCCCCCAAACACATCAAATCAAAATTTTGAGATAGCCATTTTGTTCAGCGTAGTTGATTTCCAGATAGAAAATATGTTTTTGAGGAGGACACTCCCCAACAACCCTCAGGGCAAGGGTTTTAAGTTATATCCTGGGGTATATAAGGTTTTTATGGAAGGCGTTGTCATAGAAACTTCAAAAGAGGCTCATTTGATTGGAAATTCAACGGGCTAGTACGCTTTTTAAAAGTCGAAAGTGATTGGAGGGCACCTAGCCCCCCCCCAATGTCCATCATTCACCCAAACACATCCAATCAGAATTTTGAGATAGCCATTTTGTTCAGCGTGGTTGATTTCCAGATAGAAAATGTGTAATTTTGAGATAACCATTTTATTCAGCATAATTGATTTACAGACAGAAAATATGTTTTTGAGGAGGATACTCCACCACAGCCCTCAGGGCAAGGGTTTTAAGTTATGTCCTGGGGGCATACAAGGTTTTTATAGAAGACGTTGTCGTAGAAACTTCAGAAAAGGGCTCATTCGATTTGAAATTCAAAGGGCTAGTGCCCTTTTTAATAGTCGAAAGTGATTAGTAATATTTTTTGTTGTTGTTGTTGTTTAGACCAGGGCACTTCGTATCGAAGGAGTTGTCGTGGGAACTTCGAAAAGGGCTCATTTGATTGAAAATAGAAAGGGCTAATGCCCTTTTTAATAGTAGAAAGTCATTGGAGGGCAACTAGTCCCCTTCCACTCCCACCCTCCCATTTTCTTTAAAAACTAAATGTTGCCTTAAGATTAAATCAAATGGCACTGTGATAGTGTTAATGCCCAATAAGGCATCTCAGCAGTATCCCAAGAACGACTGAGGGTATTATGTTCAAAATTTCAAGTCTACTTCTGCTCTTAAAATTTAACCAAATCAAAATAGTGTAAGTGTATCAAAGCTATCAAAGAAAGTAAACAGACTTTTGTGCGAATGGTATCAAGTTTTCCATTTCAGGTCAACTAGAGGAGGTATGAAACTAAGTTAAACAGTACTATTTGTGTCCAGATTTTTAAAAGGATGTATGGAGTTACAAAATGCTGAAATTTTACTTCCGGTATACGCACTGCGGGCCAAAATATCAAGTCTTAGGAAACAAATAGATTTAGCGCGTTATTTTCTTTTTCACTTAAACGTCAATGCCAATATAAAACGGACCGAAGTCAATTTTAAATTAACTTTTTCAACAAAGCAAGTTTTTCAAAGGCGGTCTAAGTCCATCATTAAACAAAAAATAAGCAAATATAAAATGACATAATATACAAAGCTTGAAACTGCAACAAATCAGCATCGATAAATGAAACCCAAAACGAACACAAATTAAAATAAATCACCGAGCCAAACTCAAAACGAGCAGAAATTAACATAAGTTGGGTGCAAAACCCCTATGCCTTCCCAAGGCCAGAACAAAATTTGCACTTTACTGAAAAAAATATAAATGTTTTTACTTTTATAAATTTAATAATTCAAATAATTTTAACATTTTGATTACTAAATATCAGTATATGTATATTAAACTGATAATACACATTTATTTGTATTTTTTCAGTAAAGTGAAAATTTTGTTCTGGCCTTGGGAAGGCATAGGGGTTTTGCGCCCAACTTATGTTAATTTCTGCTCGTTTTGAGTTTGACTCGGTTATTTGTTTAAATTTCTGTTCGTTTTGGGTTTCATTTATTTATTGATGCTGATTTGTGGTAGTTTCGAGCTTGGTAGATTATTTGATTTTATTTTTGCCCATTTTCTGTTTAATGGAGTTCTTTACTTTTCTTTGAAAAACTTATTTTGTGGAAAGTTTTTTTAATTAATTAAGTTAAAATGGCAGCTAGTATTATATTAACGAAACCATGCTCCAAGTGTCGAAAATTCTTGTCTGATGTAGTGGAATACCAGACCGACTAAAAATGTTCCCTCAGTCGAATTCAAATGTAGATTCTGGCACCAATGCATCAAGATGCATCTGATCTTCTGTGTCATGTAACCACATTGGCCCTGTCTTGCTAAAATTAAGTTAAAATGGTAGCTAATGTTATACTGATAAAACTAAGTTCCAAGTGTCGAAAATTCTTATCTAGCATAGTGGAATATTAGAACGGCTAAAGATGTTCCTTCAGCCAAATTCAAATGTAGATTCTAGCACCAATGCATCAAGATACATCTGATCTTCTCTAAAATGTAGCCATATTGGCCTTTTCTTCATAAAATTAAGTTAAAATGGCAGCTAGTATTATATTGACAAGACTGCTCCAAGTGTCGAAAATTCTTGTCTGATGTAGAGGAATACCAGATCGACTAAAAATGTTCCTTCAGTCGAATTCAAATGTAGATATTGGCTTATATCATTATATATATATTTTTTTTTTAGAATATCTTGTAATAACCTTGTCGGAATTTTCGACAGACAGCAACAGGCCCTGTCCAAATCTAGGTGACTCTGTTAAAACTTCACTGAACATGTAAAACAGACGAGAAACAATTGGTGTCGAAATTCAAGGGTCCTCTGACGAAAACTTAGTTGTCAAGTTTATGGGTACTTTCTCAACAACGAGAGTTTTTGACGATTATTACTTTTAATAATATTTAACATGAAAAAAACATTAAAAAAAATTTTTTTTTTAAAGTAGTTTTACTGATTTTATGCTAGATGCTAGATTTTTTCATCATCAGAGGAACTGCCATTTGGCCTCATGCTATATTGATATTTTTGAAGCATTTGACTAGGTTGATCACAACACCCTAATTCATTTATCACTGAATAAATTTAAACTACACCCTCTCTTAGTATATTTTATACATGTTTTCTTTCAAATAGATCCCAAGCTGTAAAATACAAAATATTCTCTTTGAATCCCTCCCTAATTAGCGTGGAAATCCTATCCCATTCAAAATGCTAATGAAACATGTTAAACTCCTTGGTGTCACAAAATTCTAATAATACTAAGTAGGACAAGCATATTTCAAGAATTCTGGACTTTCCAGACAAAGAATAGTCAAAGCTAAAAATTTTCAAAGTTTATTAAACTGATATATTACTTTCAAATGGCCAAATGTTGACAACACTTTAACTGTGAACAACAAAGAAATCTTTGCTGGACCATTAAAGCTGAGACAAAGTGGGCTATTCCAGGCGGCATCTATAAAGAGACCTATATCACACTATTATATCGCACAATATATTATAGGGAACTAGATAACTCGATTACACTCCATATGATTATCCAATTCTATTCCTATGCTCTAGACAATTTTTAGTGTTCTGCTTCAACTATCTGAATAATATTTTATACATTTACACATTTAAAAAAAAGTTGAAGAGAAACGAAGGAATAAAGTAAAAAGAATCGGCATGTGGGATGCACCAGGATTTGCCGACAAGTATTTCCCAAGTATTTTAACACTTGGCAGATTGGATTCCGACTTACGTTAAAAAGGGGTTAATTTTTTGTTCTGTCGAATTTGTGGGTGAAAACGCTCCAATTTAAGAAAATCGGAGTTTTGTACCCTTTTCTGATAAAACTTCAAACATCTAATCAAACAGTTAGATTCTTAGATATTGTTTCTACATACTGAAACCCTTTTCAAACCAAAAGTCTTTAAATTAAGCCTTCTAGAGTAGAAAAAGTGTTTGTTTTTTTACAAAAACTGTCGAATCATTGGTATCTTTACCCTACTGTAGTAACTGCTAGTAAAGGTTTTAATATTGTGTTTGATAACGTTATATTCAATTAAAAAGGGCCTGGATATGGTAATTTCATTCCAATATTTTTAAAGACTTAACCTCAGCTGTCACATTGTGGACTCTGGCTCAAACACAAGCAACTATCATCATATTTGGTCCAAGGCAAGAATTATCCAGTATGAATTTGATTAAAAATTCCAGTAGGTTTTTGATTAAAAATTCAGGCCATGAAGACCTTTCAATAAAAATTATAGAACCAAGGGAACCCAAACTGGAAACAAATCAGGCTGCATTGATTCTTAACACTAATTTCCTTGTCTGCTGTTTAGGAATAAATATCAAATTACATTAAAGTCTCACTCTGCATTTACTAGAGCTTTTTAGCAGTCATAGTTAGTATGGTGTGTGTTTTTTTTTTTTTTTTTTTTTTTTTTTTTTTTTTAAGGCTATGACAAATAAAAACAAATAAAACAAAAAATCAGTAGTTCAAGTGTCATTCTGGCCTTTATCAGGCTTTGGGGACATTAGCCATACTCTTGTTTGAGGTAGTTTCCATTTGCTTGAAGTTTGACCTGATTATTTATATATTGTTATTTTCATCAACCCAGAACACACAGACAATCAAAGAGGATTTAGTGCAGGTACCATGAAATGAAAGGGCCAAGAAAAAGAACAAATAAACCAAAAAAAATGATTGACTTTTTTTTCTAGGAAGTTACTTAAATGACAAATTATATTTAGAACACATCTTTAGACTAATTACACTTTGATCTGACTATTTGACAGTTGAGGGCGAGTCTCTTTACTAGACTCCAAATTAACAAAAAGATAATGGCTTTTCTTGGTTTTTAATCAGGTTTGCAGTGATAGCTGCAATCTAGTAAAGAACAAACCATGGCCCATACTATCCAAAAATTAAAAAACTGTTAAAAAAAACTGGCTAGTGAGGAAATTAAAAAAAGGGATACTTTTACTGGGTGGTGTTATTTATAGAGAATCAGATATTAAGACCTTACATAAACACGAGAAAGTCAGTTGCTAGGGGGTTTAGTTAAACGCCTTCATAATTTACATTCAAAAAAGTTTTTCATATGGCCTAAAAACAAATGGAGAACCTTTTAAAAACATATTTGCAAACTTACCAAAGGTCATTTTTCAGCTCGATGACTACATCTTTTCCAACCAGAGATTTGAAAAATGAAAAAAATAACTGGAATGGAAAAACATTATGTAAAAGTACGTAACTAAAATTACAGCACTGAACTAGTGATGGCTGGTCTTGTTAACAGAATATCAATAGTGTACTTAAAGTATTTAGTATTATTTTGCCAAAATCTGATTCAAGCATTCAATTTAGAAATGATGGTTATCCCTTCTCCTCTATACCATTTACGCCTGCATTTGATTGAACCCACAGGGACAGACATGGGAGATTGAAGCTTTCTCTGAGTCCAACTGTGTAAAAAATATCCAAATCATTAAACAATGTCTTCTTTGCTTTTTCACAGAAATGCTTTTAAAAAAATCGGATTTCTTTTTAGAAATGATAAGTTCTTTGCACATGTGTTTTTTTTTTGCTTGATATTTATGCAAAAAGCAGATGATGGTTTTTTGCCCCCCCCCCCCTCTATATTTTGCAAAATGAATTTTCTGTATTTTCATTGATAATAGGCCTACCCTTTTTGGTATTTTAATTTTTTTTAATGCAAAATTGCCCCCCCCCCCTCTAGACTAAAAAAAAAATACTACTTTAGCTACTTTTGGCTATTTTAGAAATGGGTTAGGTTAGGAAACTGAAACTTTCAGGGATGGGTTTACAGGATAAAGTATGCCCCAGGAAGGTATTTTGAAGTACCTACCTCCACTCCTTCTCCCTGTAGAGGGTTGTGAAATCTGCCTACATGGCAGGTACCATGGCTATACCTATTGAAATTTTGACAAAACAACATTTCAACTTAATTTTTAGCTATCAGCTTCTTTTTCTCTGGCTTTAGTTCTGAAAATGCAATTCCTGTTATTTGAGTAGACTTTTAAGCAATATCAATGGAGATCTAGGAGTTGATGCCTGTCAAAACCATGTAAATAGTGTTGCACATAAAGACTTTAATGTGAGTGATTCAAAGTTAAGCCCCACATTCAGGACTGATAATGATGAATCGTTTGTGAGTGCCTCATCAAATATTCACAGCAGAGGACCTTTCGATAATTCCACTTTCGAATCTTGTGAGTCAGAACTTAGCAATATTGGTGATGCCCATATTTAAAATGAAGATGGACTATTTGTGCTTTACAGTAACATGGATTGCATCACCACAAAAATGGATGAAATAAAAGTTGTAGTGTCAGCAAGACCTGAAGTGAGTGTGTTTGCCTTCACTGAAGTTAAACCAAAGTATACTTCAGTGCCACTGACTGATATGTAAATCCAGGTCACCAGATTCAGAATACTCTCAAACCTGTTGAAACTGGAAGGAAGAGGAATTGTCCTGCATGACAAATCATCACTGAAGGTAGGAGACCTTAATCTTGGTTATCATCATGAGCTGTGCATTGAGCAGGTCTGGATAAAAAATTGTTCTAAAGGGCCACCCCATAATTATAGGATGTATTTATAGAAGCCCAAGCTCTCCCCGTCAGAAAGGTTCCCACCTCACAACTGCAAATTCCATAAGTCCAGTGATGAGTCGTCCTTGCCATAATATAGTAATTTTTGGAGACTTCAACCTGCCTCATTCAATGGGTTAGTTGTTATGCTGCTACAAGAGATAACAATGACCAGATTGGTCCACTCCTTGAGTGCCTACAAGAACATTCATTGTATCAGACAATCAATTTCCTGACTAGGTACAGAGAGGGCCAGAACCCATCTCTCCTGGATCTCCTATTTGTCAAAGATGAGGAGGCAATCCAAAGTATAGACCCAGAGCCATTTTTTGTCACAAGCAACCATACAGCCACAACTTGTTGACTAAAGTTGTATCTGCAGAGATTTTTTTTTAGAAAGCATGTGTATACAAATTACAACAAGGTCAGGCAAGATTTAGCTAACCAAGATTGGTCTTTTGCCAAAAAGAATAATTTAGAGGGAGCTTGCCTTGAGATGAAAATGGAACTCAGTGAGACAACTGCAAAACACATGACAACCACTTGGAAACAAAGACCAAGAATGCTCCCTTTCATCACATAAGAAATCAAGCAAGCAGTCCAAAAGAAAAAGAAGTTCTAGAGAAGGTACAAGGATATCCCAGTGCAGGCAAATCATGACAAATTCAAGCAAATATAGAACAAAGTCTGATACCTTACAGGAGAAGTTACTAGCAAGTATGAGGAGTCTTTAGCTTCAGCATCAAAAATAAATCCAAAGAAATTTTGGAAATATGCCTCTACTCAAAAGCTCAGAAGACATTCAGTAACCAAACTCTCAGTTAATGGAAATACCATAAGCAACCCTGGAGGTATAGCTGAAGCTCTGAACCAGCAGTTCAAGTAAGTTTTTACACCTCCAGAAGATGCCCCCCTTGCCACAAATGCCAGAATATGATATTTAGAAACTGATGCAAATTATTACTGTTGGCACTTTGGTGTGGAATCATGGCTCAAAAGATTAAACCCAAATAAGTCAGCTGGTCCTGATGGGGTTCACCCTTGGATTTTGAAAAAGGATCATGTGGAGCTTGCCCTCCCCCTGGGAAAACTGTTCCAGAAGTCTCTTGATACCAAACAATTCCCTCAAGATTGGTGAAATGCAAATATTACACCTGTTCACAAGGGTGGAAGCAGGAACTGTGCTGCCAATTACCAACCCAGTAGCATCACCTAAACAGTCAGTAAAATCTTCAAAGGAATTGTGAATACTACTGTTGTGAAACACCTGATTGACAACAAACTACTTACTGATGGCCAACATGGATTCAGATCTGGATTCTTGGTCAAGACAAATGTTATTAATATATATGAATATGTCACCAAACTGCTAGACCTGGGTATCCCTGCTGATATGATCTTATTAGACTTTGCAAAGGCATTTGATAAAGTGTGCCATCACTGTTTTAAGGCAAAACGCTTAGCTACCAGGATACATGTGGAGGTTGTTGAATGGGTGATGCAGTTCCTCTTAGGAAGAAAGCAGAGAGTTAAAGTGTTTGAGGTAACAGGCAAAAATTCCTCTCAGAAGTTACTGGAGTTGATAGTGACATGCTCCAGGAAACAATCTTGGATCCAACACTTTTCAATATTTTCATTAATGATGCTTCATGGGCTGTAAGATATAAGATGAGCATTTATGCCGATGATTCAAAGCTTATTGGGCCTGCAGAGTCAACAGCAACAAGAGCCACTATACAGGAAGACCTGGATTCACTTTCCCTTGGGCTCCCCAATGGAAACTTGAGTTTAACATCCAGAAATCCAAGACAGTGCATTTCAGGAAAAAAAATGAGAAGTGGCAGTACCATATGAGTGGAGGGAATGGCTCTAGGCAATCAATTGGTTCTTCAGCAGCTGAAAAAGATTTGGGAATAGTTGTCAATGAAGAATTAAAACTCCACAAACATACACAAACAGTGGTTGCCAAAGTACCTCAGACCCTTAAAATAATTATGCATACAGTACATAGCGGATCATCCAAAGTCATGGCAAAGATGTATAAGGAGCTTATGTGACAACTGCTAGAATTTGGGATGTATGTTGCCAAGCCCCTCAATAAGGGTAACAAACAGAAAATGGAGTCTGTTCTAAGGCGTGCAGCCAAAGCTGTTGATGGATGCAAGAACCTCAACTATCCATCTTGCCTGAGCAAACTACAGCTCTCAACACTTATTTACAGACAATGGAAGGACAATGTCATCATGGCTTACATACTACTGCATGCTGATTCCTGTTCTCAGAAGCCTTCCCAACTTGACAAATCATCCAGGACAAAAGGGCATAGTATAAAGCTGCTCCAGAAGAGAGCTCACAGCAGACTCCACAACCACTATTTCTCCAATAGAGTAGTGGCCCCCTGATAAGAACTGGTCCACTAAACAATGGAAGACAGAGTGGGACACTGATGAACCAATGGCTCCTCATCATCACTGACCAGTGACTCTACAGGATTTTCCTTATTTTGCTGGACAATGTAATTTAAGGTAGCCTAATATCTTCAAAACCTTACAAGTTGGGATTGAGCAAAGTTGTGAAGCTGAAAAGAATTTTTTTTTACTTCATTAAGCAGAAGATCTATTTTGCAAGGTTTCACTCTTATAACACAAAGATTTTTAAAGGTCATCAAAGGTCAGAACCCTCTAGAGGGAGAAGGAGTAGAGGTAAGTACTTCCAAATCCCTTCCTGGGACAAGCTTTAGCCTTTAGAACCATCCCTGAAAGTTTCATTTTCCTAACCTAACCCCTTTCCAAGAGAGCCAAAAATAACTAAAGTAGAATTTTACCAAAACATACTCTGGGAAGGTATTTCCAAGCTTCAATGCTAACCCTCTTCTAAGTCTTAGAAATTAGCCTACTAGACAGGTCTATACCTACTGAAATTTTGACAAAACAATATTTTACCTTAATTCTCAGTTAACAGTTTCTTTTTCTCTGATTTTAGTTCTTAAAATGCAATTCCTGTTATTTGAGTAGAATTTTAAGCCATATTAATGTTTTTTTTTATTTAGGAAATGTATTTGCAGATCTTTATAACCTCATAAATTAGGATAAGGCTAAATGAAGTTGTTAAGCAGAAAATGGTTTTATAGTACTTCATCTAAGCAGAAGATTTATTTTGCAAGGTTTCACTTTTATAACACAATTTTAAAGGTCATCAAAGGTCAGGGTCTTCTAGACAGAGAAGGATTGGAGGTAGATAGGCCTACTTCAAAATACCTTCCCAGGGCATGCTTTAAACTGTAAACCTATCCCTGAAAGTTTCGTTTTCCTCACCTAACCCCTTTCCGACGGCAAAGGTAGCTAAACTAGAATTTTACCGGCTAAAATAATGGCTAGAAATAAACAGAATATATTTAACCATTTTGAAAATCAGGCAGCGTGTTTTGAGCTTGAATTTTTACACTGCAGTTATTCGCACAGCGTTTTCTCGTTGTGCTGCTGCCTGCTGTTGCTAATTTTACGTTGTCCAACCGACGTAAAAAAAATCTTATTCTCTAATAGACTGTTATGCATACCAATATCATAAAAAAAAGGCTTACATCTCTTTGTAGACAATACATTTGGCTAAAAATAATTCATGTAGGTCCTCATTTCTACAGAGGCGTACGTAGGTTTATCAGCACTCAACGGAAATGTTGGTCTTGCCCCCCTCCGTAAGAATGTAAGTGGTTGTGGTTATAGCTTTCCTGAATGGTACAGTATATATATTATCTAGATGGTGCCCCAACAGATGATGTGCCCGGTGTCAGGTGCATCCCCTTGCTTCTCCCTAGCTACACAACTATATTTTTATATGAAAATATCTTTCTTTCATCCACCTACATTACATTACTAATAGACTGTCTTATCCTCTAATAGACTGTAATGTACACCAACATCCAAAAATAATGCTTACACCTCTTTGTAGACTATACATTTGGCTAAAAATAATCCATGTAGGTCCTCATTTCTACAGAAGCGTACGTAGGTTTATCAGCACTCAACGGAAATGTTGGTCTCGCCCCCCTCCGTAAGAACGTAAGTGGTTATGGCTTTCCTAAATGGTACGGTATATATATTATCTAGATGGTACCCTTATGGATGATGTGCCTGGTGTCAAGTGTATCCCCTTGCTTCTCCCTAGCTACACAACTATATTTTATATGAAAATATCTTTCTTTCGTCCGCCTACATTACATTGCTATCTACCTACAACACTACGGAAAGCGTGTTTTCAATGATTTTCACACACATCCTGCTTTTGAGATTATTGAGGTTAATTGAAAAATACTTCAAGGTCCTTACTCATTATTTAAGCCTTCTTATGTGGTAACTCGATATTTTTTTTCTAGTTGTTACCATGTTTTGTCAATTCCCTGGATTCCAACTGTTTTCAAAATTACAAATTGGAAAAGACAGCCCATACAAGGACGAAGCCAGGGTTTTGAGACTGGAGGGGGGATATAAGGAATGTGCTGATGAAATCGGCCACTTTGGGGGAAGCCCCCCCCCCCCCCCCTTAGCTGCGCCCTTGAGTCTATGATGTTAAGCAAACTGATTTTCAGCTTCAATTAAAATACCAAAATTTATATTCCAGTCTTTTTAACTTTAAATTCCTCCTTAATAAAAGAAAGAAAAAATTAACATAATATTTAGTTTACGGTAGTTTTGTTTTCATTAACGCAACGTAAGTTAGAGTTGCTTCAAAAATATCGCAGTCATCGCGTGCACGTGACATGTACATTTTGGGGAAAACCTAGTTACAGCTTCCTCTACATGCAGCTATCAGTTGGATCAGTGGTGTACCCAAATTTCTTGAGATCTAGTTTAAAATATTCCCAGAAGAAATACCCCTATTTAAGTTTACATAATTAATTACTTGTACACACTGCGTTAAATTATTAACAAATATTCTACTTTTTTCTATTAACCTTAACATTTAAGTACTTCTGAAGAAAAATTTTCCCGTGCATTTTTGATATTCATACCCCAAAGAATTCTAAAATTGGCTTTCTCCTTCTTCTGAAAAGATGAAACCCAAGTTGTATATTAGTAGGATATTGAGCTTATTGCATCTTTTTGAAATGAGGATCATGAAAAATTGCGATTTATCCCATTCAAGAGCCCTTGGGTACGAGTCCACATTCTCCTTCGCCCTAGCATCATATGTTTAGACAGCACCTTTTTGGACTCGTGGTTACTTCGGGATAATTTGCGAAACCGCCTGCTACGATTAGATCACAGTCTTTAATCCAAACCCGTTAGGTACATACTAATGGTCTCAGATCATGTGTCTGAATCTTTGGACTGTTGAGCTATACACAGTTTTGGCCGCTATTGGAATACCTAAAGTATGACTCTTTAGCCAAAACCTCTTCTTCAAACATACAGGTTGTGTATGTGAGGACCGTGTTATGGTAAAATAGTCTAGAATACTGGACTTTCGGAGTATGTATTAGCACTGACGATTCTAAATCAATGTATGACAATTGATTCCTGAGTACAGGCACCATTATCGTTGATGATGCAGAAACTTATAAAGGGTTTCCACCCAATTTTAGGCATTTATTTGATTGATAATAAAAAGAATAGCCGACGTTCCAAAAAAAAAAGAGTAAAGTTACAATTTCTAAAAATACTGATCTGCCTTTAATGTCAGAACAGTTTCATTTTATAAAAGAAACTTTAAGATTGTGGTGCCGCGAATAGATGCTTACTTCTACAGAAAGGTTCCAAGGTTTGATTTAGAGACCCTTCATCTATCCTTCAGTTCACAGAAAACACCCATTTCGCTTCGAAACGGGTTATTGCATGCACCGTTAGAGAACTTCAGCGCACCCAACAGTAAAAGAAAAACAAGAAAAAACAGATTTTAAGATAGAATAAAGCCAAAAATAGATAAACAACATCTTGCCGAGCCTACCTAAGAATTATAACAAACACCCGGACTACTATAGACTACTATTTCTGCTAAGTCTCATGTCAGTTTCGGTTGGTCCTGCAATTGCGATTTTACCGCATCTGATATTCAGTAATGAAAATGTCATGGCAAAGTCAATGCATGCATCAGACCTGTTTTTCTTTTACAAAAAGTAGATGAAAACTACGAAACATTTCACTAATAGATCTTTATCCAATAAATGCATTTAAAGACAAATCTACTTTCTAGGAAGGACACACGGGCCGTGTTTGATCCCAAAATACTTTAGTAACTTTCTCTCAAAGATCGCCAAACACTGTGTTCTAGGTACCAAAACATAACTGCATCATTCAGCTACATATAATAGCTTTTACGTTTGTTTCCCATTCAAAGCCTCCCCACAAAAAAACTCAAACCTTTAGTTTCACTTTCATGTAAAATTAATAAAAAGAAAGATATGTCCATTCGTTTTGAGCAGTGCGATATACACGTAGAAACTGGTCACTTACCTTTATGAAATAAGAGTGTTGGAGAGAGTTTGTTATACAAGGTTTAAGAGATATTTAGCTGCTGAATAAGAAAATTCGATGCTTGTGAATTCAAAAGCCAAGCTGGTAGTACTACACATTGCTCAAAAAAGAAGCTTTTCAGGTAGAATTATACCTAATAAGTATGTCTAAAGAAATATTTATCTAATCAACAGAAAAAGGGCCACTTTTTAGTTAGAGTTGTGCAACCACCGTTTAAGCATGCTTTATAGGCTATTGTTGCACTTAGATTTTGTGAATATAACAAGAAGATGGCTCAGTAAGCTTTCGTATCTGTTTGCTAATTGATCAGGCTGGCTCTCGCTCCCCTCAAGCGGGAGCTTAGATCTGCAGGTTAAAAAAAGAAAACAAAATCATTAGCGTCATTTATACAGCGTCATCCATTTTCATAAAGAAATTGGTACTGCTCCCTTTGTCCGGGTCAAGGTTCCATTACAATATCTTTACCTGTGTTTCAAGCTTTGTTAATAGGTTGAACAATTTTTTACTAAAAATTATGAAAGAAATAAGATAGAAAGGAAAACAAATACTAGAGCAAAAAGGCACACAAGTAGGTCTGTATATACCCTAAGCAAAACAGCAAAATCAAATATTTATGGTTTGTTGGCCACATTTCTATTCTATATGGAACATTTTTCGTCTACACAAGAATTTCTGCTACATCAGTCTTTTTTTGTTCTTCGTATCAAATAGTCGCAAAAGATCAAAATCTATGTCAGAACAAGTTAGCCATAAATAGGTATTTCCTACAGTTGAAATAAAAGATAAAATACAACTGTAAACGCTTTCAAAACATATAATCGACTATTAACGGAAGTACTAATAAACACAGCAAAAGAAATAAGAACCCATTCATATAAGTAAAGCTATATATATATATATATATATATATATATAATAAACAAAAGAGATTCACGTTAACTGCTTCATTCCACAACTGCACTGGTGACCATTGTATTTATACCACATGTACCATCACCACGATAAACACGATAGTATCCCTGAAAAGAAAAAAATGGCTGTAGATACTTGTGTTAAATATAATCTTTATATGTTGACCTCTGGCAGAAAAATAACAATAATAGTATTAATTAATACCCCCCCCCCACCGTTACCAAAAAGATAATTAGTCGAGCGTTTAGAAAGATAAACCACAAACAGAAGCAAACACTTGTAAAACAGATGGATCAAATTATGATAAGACGACAAGCACCGATACATTATTGTCAGCAGCTTATTGTGTAAATCAGTCAGCAGCTTAATGATATTTGGAAGCTCTTTCAATATAAGCTTTATTTGAGGCAATTTTTCCACATACGGGAATTTTCATCGCAAGTAATAGAAATCACATTCAACGCTAAAAAAAATATTACAAAAAGAAATGCATAATTTTTCCTTGTTTAAAAATAATTTTTATTATAATTTATTGACCGCTGCCAAGATTATGAGAAACTGAATTCGCTCTGTAAGAGAAACATCAAAACAACATTTAGTGATATCAGTTTGGCAAGAGCATTGTCATTGTTCCTTTTTTCCTTTTCTAATTCAAGTGCACTACAATACCATTTGCAAAGCTAGATGTTAGTAGCTGCTATTAAGGCCATCAAGTCTTCAACATTCTTTTAAATTAGCTCGTAAACGAAAATTTAATAAAGAATCTAATAATTTTGAATAGCTCACAAATTTTTTCCACATGCTACTTATTAATAATTTTCATTAATTTTTATAAATTTGCAGCATCTATTTTGATGGGCTATAGTCGCAGCGAGATAGTACCCGATCACAGCAAGATTTGAGTCGTTCCCTCCCTACCTTAGGGTGCAAATTACACTACATTACACACCATTTAGTTGTGTGATGGCCGAGAAAGACCTAAAAATGTATATTTTTGCCCCCCCCCCACCTCCTTATCTAAGACACTCAGCGGTCTCTTAGACAAAACTTTAAGTTTCAAGCTTTCTTACAAAGTGACAAAAGCATACGCAAAAAAAAACATAATTGAAACAAACTACCCTGGAAAGTTAGACATGTACGAACAAGTTCCAGCCACAATTGGATTGAATTTACTTGACGTACTTGAATATCACTGCAACTAATTTCCAATAGCAGAAAATTCTTCCGATACTGGCTGGAGGGTTATTTAACATTATTTTTTTTGATAAGACATAAAACTGACCGTCAAAAAACTGAATCTTCCTTAATAGTACTTTAAACTCTGAAATAACTTTTAATCTCAGTCATACTCATAATTAACAAAATATGTCACATTTTTACAATTAATCAAAACTTATTCTTGGAAATTGACGAAGTATTTTTTTTATTGATGTAATTAATGGCAACAGGTTACAACACCCCCTCCCTTTCAATCAGAGATAAAGTTTGACATGTAAACACCAATATTAAGAATATATATCAAATCTTTGATCGCAGGCTTTAAGACCCTGGAAGTTTAGACAAAATGTTTCCAAGATTTTCAATTGTAAGTGGGTTGCATGAGTTTATCATATTAGTAGCCATTGCTGACTAACCACGAATATATTAGGACTAGTTTATTAGATGAAAACCTGCGATAATGCAATATAGATTACTTGTAGATTTAGTCCATTAATACTAGGCGATTTTAGTTTAATTTTCAATGGCGTATCATCTGCAAATAATATTGCAGAATCATTTTCTTGTATATGCGTTAATTTGTAAAGGAATTTCTTAAAATTACCTTCTTTCAAAAAACCCCCTTTTCCCCTACAAATTACGAGGCTTCAAAATGCTTGATTGCAACATGAGCATCAAATTGTGACTTTTCAATAGCCAACTTGTGAACTTCTCAAAAAATCTTAATGCTGTCATTGATGAATACGATGAGCGTTTCCATCAAGATTTGAAGGTCATGTAGGCCCAGTATTAATGTAGATGGGTTTACATGATGGCTGACCATTGCTGGAGCATCAAGAGAGAACTTTCACCGATTTAACACCCAAGAAAAGGACCCTCGTTCAGAAAGTTACAAGAAACATTCCCCAAACATTCATTTAAGGGACTTTGACCCTGCTTGAATCTTTGGGCATAAAGATAACACTTTTTTATCCACTCTTTATGAACAATTTTTCTTGAATCAGGTCTGTGTGATTCATAGTTTTTTTTTTCTCAGAGGATTTTTCCAACGGAGAATGTTTCAAAAATAGAAAATATACATTGTCGAGCCCAAATATTTCAACTTTCTCGAGGAGTCAGTGTGGCAATTTTAGAATAGAAACTCCCCAACATCTATCCACGAAAATGACTAAAACCAAACAGAGTCAAACACCAAGTTCTTTTTTTGCTGAAAGGAAGGAAGTGAGGGGGACTTACTTCCTTATGACCTCCAGATCCACCGGGAACTCAAGGATCCCCATCTTCATCACCACCATTAGCATTTTTTATATTACGGACATCATCACTGCTAATATTAACTGAAGAGTCAATATGAATTTTCGGTGTTTTCGAGGTCGACATTGACAATTATAGTCTTCGTCCTTTTTCACGCAATGCTGATCACCTTAAAGATCCTTAATTTTGTCGTAGCCATCCTAATCAAACCCGTCAAATATTATCCTCTCAGAATGTCCTACAAAGCTTTAATTCCCTATAACCCCTCCCTCTTTCCGGAACTTTCTCCAAACATCTTTCAAAACGGTTTCCAGCATGGTCAGGGTGTCAAGAACAGAGACTCGGCCCTGGAGAAAAACCCATACATTGCCTTCTGAAATTTGCAAAAAAAAAAAAAATTGGGAAAAATATGTAAAATTATGAAAATCTCAAGGTTTTAAAGACGATACAAGCCTTAAGGTTCCCCTTTCTGCGCCAGGGTTCAATAACAAGATTTTTTGTACATTCAATTTTGCCGGGTTGACTTTTCTTGGGTTGAATTCTCCAAGGGTTAAGTTTTTTCCGACTGAATCTTTTGGCTCGAATTTAGTGTGCAGCATTCTTGTCAATTTTACCGGACCATAATTCATATGCTGAATTCATATCTTTCTTTCCTGTTTTTTTTTTTTTTTTTTCGTTTTTAAATTTTTGGATAATGAAGATTAAAATTCAGTTTCATTGCAAATATTATCAGAAATACTGTCATCTCACGAAAAAAAGAAGAAAAATACCACCATCTTTGAAAATAACAGCCAATAGGGCTTTACTGCTCATTCCTCTTGAATAATTGCACATAACTAGGCTTACTGGTCGGTTGCTTTAGCTTGATTTTATTGGTACCAGGTCACCATTTTATTTGGAAAAGGTCGGGCATGAAGTTAATTTTTAGGGACTCGAAAATTTTTCAATTGTTTTTGTTTCTTTGCCATTTAGTTGATAATTTGAATACACTATACTTGAGCTTTCGCTATTCGAAAACTGATTTCATTACTCATCACTAATCTTTTGTTACTTCAAATACAGTTTGAAAAGATTTAACAATCTAGAAAAGCATCTTTTCTACTACCCTGCCTTGTAAGATAACAAGGTTCAAATCAAATGGCAACAAATTTTATTCCCAGCAATTCTCCAATACTGTGATACTACAGCCACTATCTCTTCTGACTTCGCTCCAAATGAGGTAACAAAAGAAAAATTATAAGAAGGTCATGTGGCTTATTCGTTGCAGAACAGAAGAGAGCAATATCGAAATCAAATATTTAAAAAAAAATCCAAAAATAAGTGGATTTTTGCTCTTCTTTTAAAATAGAAAGATTCTCTTTGGAATAATTTCTGCTCTTCATTTGTGGAAAAACTATTCCTACATACAATTCTTAACACTTTCTAGAAATTTTGTATTAGACGGAAGAATATAAAACGTAGAAGAATATGAAAAGTTCTTTACCTGCTCGCCCCATCTTGTTCCCCAGCTATTTTTCACAATCCAATATGGCAAAACTTTCTGTTTAACAGGAGTAACTGCAAAAGGAATTGAATAGAAGATTGAACAGAGAATACTGAACAGAATAAATTATTATTTTCATGAAGGAGATAAGCTCAAGCCCCATTGCTGACAAACATAAAAATCAAAATAAATAAACAACGATAGATAATTCATTATAAAAATGAGACAAAGACTTGGCGTCCTTCAACTTGTTAGGTGATATTCCTAGATGGATGCATTGCACGCCCAGTTTTCTGATTTTCCCTTCATAGCTTTGATTGACATTAACAAAATTAAGACCAATTCAAAATGAGATTTTACTAATACTGAAAATACGCCCGTTCCGAAACCAGGTTTCAGCTCATGTTCCTGATCAGATTTTACCATTCACAATAGATAATTAAAATATTGAAATCAATCAAAGTGTCTGTCGGTATCTCAGATCTCATACAGACCTTGTTTCTCTTCACAAGTATTCTATTGAGTAAACACAATAGCTCCTCAAATATTTCACTTCTTTTTCATTCAAATTTTCCATTTGTTATTTATTGTTTGTTTGCAGTTTTTTTTTCTTTATCAGGAATGGGTTGGCCTATTCGCCAGCAGCAAAACCGTATGATAAGTTCTGATTTTGTTTGGCTTAACTAAGGTCAAGTCGATTGAACTTCAGCTTTGTCTTGATCCATTTATGGACGCTAGTTAAACGTCACTGAATGGGTTTAAATTTAACTGATTCCCAGAACTGCCGTTAGCTAAATCCCAATATTAGTAAAGTCACAGTGAGTGGGTCTTTAAGAACATTTGTTTTAAATTGAGATGACACAGCTCTTCCCAGATCCCAAAGGGCATATCTGACACATCCTGAAAATCAATTATTGACTCTCAAAAAACGTCTTGTAAATTTTCATCCATGGGCACATTCTTAGAAGCAAATATATTTAGAAAAGATATAGGATCTATATCATGATTGGGACAAAGGAGTACTTCAAAACCGTCATTGCCAAAACTAACTGACACATTTTTCTTACAATATGAGGCCTTCTTCAACACATACGACATTTATATATTTTTTCTCATATACCTGCAAAGAAATAAACTTTACGAGACAACACCTTGAATCCTTATTTTCAAATCTAATTAAAATATTTGAAAGGTCAAATACACCTTTACGAAACAATATTGCCCAACAGGTATTCAAAATATACAATGGTAGGTAATGACATAGCAAAATGATAGGACTAAATGAAAGCCTAGCAGAAGACTGCAAATCATGTGCATCAGTATTTACCCAGTAGATGTTAGGAGATAGCCAAACCAACTCTATTTTTTTCTGGCAACTGTAAGACTCGCCTCAGTATCACTACTTGTCTCGCTCACACAAAATGAAAACTCATTTTTCGTAACGCACCTATTTTTGGCAATACTTACAAATTTCGAGATTGCATAGCAGGTGATAGCCTATTCGAAGGCTATAGTCTGTTAAGCTCCTATACAGCAGCCCTCAGTGGTGGTTCTAGTTTTAGGCAGAGGGGGGCAGCTTCACCCCCTTCCCCAGTATTTCTGACATTAAATTCCTTTTATTTTATATTTTTACATTCCTATGGTATACCTTGCCCCCCCCCCCCCCAGCTTATAGACCTAAAACCGCTATTGGTAGCCCACATAAAACGTTCGAGTGGGAAACTGCTTTTCAACAACTGTGTTATTGAAACAAGCAACATATTTGTAGTTAGCTATCATTGGCAAAAATGGCCAAAAAGTAAAGATTTATACGATCTAGATAAATTTCAAAACACCTTACACCCTTACTGCATCCATCATCTTTACTAATAATACTATCAAAGTATGTGAAGCTGTCCACGTAGTCGATTTTCTCTATACTTAACATCATCTCGTATTCTTGATTTAAGCCATTTTTTCTTTTTAATAGAATTCGTTAGTTAACCATTCTACTAGCACAAATCAGTGGATATTCTACTAGCAACTGCATTGTTGATTCAGAAATTAATTTTTCATCGTGCTATAAACAAGAATATTTTATCATCAGATTGCATTTATTCCGAACGTGTACGTGCTTGGTTTGGACGTTCAATCTAAACTGAAATAGACAAGTACCCATGAAGAGATATAGGTCATCCACATTGTCATGTTCATCGATTTCACATAACAAATAAATTCTGACGAGACAATTTTAAGTATACTCAACTGAATATACTCACTCAAACTGAATATACTCAACTCAACTGAATATACTATCAACTGAATAATTCATTTTAAAGTACTCAACTGATTTTGTCAGAAACTCAAATCAAAATTTTGCTTCTCAAATTTTGCTTGAACAAAATTAATATGATTTTGAAAATCTTGAAGACACAAAGTAGTTGCTCAGTTTTAAAAGTTTTTACATTTATTAACAGCAAAAAAAATGTGAACTAAGCCAAAGAATTGGGGCGTTTAGATGATAACAAAGTGGTTTCCATTGATCTTGAAAATGTTACCAATTCTTTCCCCGATTATTACAAAAATTTAGTTTTCACAAAAATATTTATTGATTCATAAATTTTTAAATAAATAATCTGTTTTCACAATAGTTGATCAACATTTCATTCGCTAGAAAACTCTTGTAGTGTTTCGAGCAAAGATAAATAAAAGTACATATATCCAACAATCCTGTTAATGTCATAAATCAACACCACAGAAGCAATGGTGCATTTAAGTTAAAACTCTCTTTGCAGACAATGGGCCTGGGCTTTGGACAGATGATCTGTTTAAAAGGCCACTTTATTTTTGACATTAAAAATTAGGAAAAGTCGAAGATAACAAGGATTACTATGAGTAGATACTGCTACAATTTTACATACGAACGGTCGTTCCTTCCACCAGATTACAGCCATATTTTGGAGGGGGAGAGGGTCACACGCTATAACAGTCCACTAAATACGTTGTAATATTTCAACTGATCCGTTTAATAAAAAAAAGTTCGGTTGAAAATCATTGGTTCATAATTTTTCTTTGCCAAACGAACATGATTACCAACACAAAAAAAGCTTATTAGAGATGGTAAAATATTTATTTCATTTATGAGAAGCTATTCTGTTATCTGTAACGAAATGACACAAAAGCCACTTTAGGCACATTTAATATTTCTCATTTATTTAATAAATATTTTTTTTAATTTTAACTACTTTTGTCTTGATCGATGTTAAATATGATTTGGACAGTTTTGTACTTTGGTACATGCATATGTTCTGCATAAGAAAAAAGAACAGCTGTTGGAACCTCGGGTTACTACCCTGAAAAAGTGCAAATAATTGTCAGTATCTCTTACACTCTGCCATTGCTTACACTCAATTTTCAGGAATCATCACGTTTATTTTATTATACCTTTTAAAAGCTATTGAAGAACTGGTATCGGTAGAATTCCTGCTAAGGGGTAAGTATATTCTTGTTACAATGTTTTCCCAAAATGGTAATATAACACAGTCGTCTATATCCTGAACACACTATTTAAAACCTTGGAGAATGGGAGGGGGGGGGGGGGCTAGGCCACCCCAATTGAACAAGTTGAAGGGAAAGATGAGTTGTAGTATTCATCAACAAAAATTACGAAACAGGAAAACCTTAATCTCCCTTTTACCATATCGATAGTACTATTTTGCAGACTAAATTCAAGCTTTGTTACCAAATATATTTAAAAATAGGCTCTTCAAGTACTGTGTGAAAAATGTCCAACACATCCCGAACCGAAAGAAAACTCCCGTAGCCGGTTTGTTGGGCAACACCCTATTGTTTGAGGAATTTCAAAATCAAAGTAAATTGGACATTGAGCGTACTCAAAACCGGCGAAATTAGAGCTGAATGGTTTGCTTGTTAATTTATTGCAAAATTAAATTTTCTTTCTTGCAAAGAATAAATAATTTGGCCTGTAAATTTTACACAATATTGACGGCTTTGATATTTATTGGAGGCATAAGATACTTCAGCAGTAGCTTAATGTGTCTTGAATATTCGTTCGTCCTTATCGGTTAGCTGTTGCATCGTTTTTTTCGCTTTATTCTATCCTTTTGGCCTTATTCCCTCGGGAACCGATAAAAATGTTTTGCTTATTGAAAACAACTCATCAGTAAAAGCTGAAAAATGATCGAATAAAACACAAAAAAACTTACTTTCAGCTCCATAGCCAACGATCAAAACTCCATGGTCAAGATTTTTGGGATTGCAGAAAAATTTCTTTGGATGCGATACACCACGACGATAGAACTGCAATAGAATTGAATTTGGTTTACAGAACTCAATAAAAAACAAAGGAAACATACTTTTCTAGGTAAAAAAAAAAAAAAAAAAAAAACCAGATCAGTCAAATGTAACATCTAAGTTTTAGCATTCATTGTGTCTTATTTAAACAAGTAAGCCTTAGTCCTGATTAACCATGGGCACTGTTTCTGTGTTCAAAGTACCTGTTTATTATTTACCTATTCTGTTCTGTTTCTGTTTTTAAAATAGCTATTTTGTCCTGTTTCTTTTTTTTTGAAAAACAGAGAGATTCTACCACCAGTTATGAGGAATGAAATAAACGCAAGGTCAGCTAACAAAGTGATATTGCAATTGCGTACTCCCAAGAACAAACTGTTCCGCCAATTCGTTCGTTCCTTTTTAAACGTCAGTGTTTAATAAGTTATAGTCTCGTGTTTTTTTATTGTTTTCGTTGTAAGTACTAGCGCCATTTAGTTACAATGTTTATTCTAAACTATGATTGCTTGCATAAAAATAAAACTATTCTATTTTTTTCCTACCTGTTTCTCTTCTGTTCCTGATTTTATTTTAGTGATACGAGAATGAAATATTCGGGAATTTCAAACTTGCAAAATAGTGTTTTAAGTCAGAATTTGAAATTGTGAAGAAGCATGGTTACACCCCATAAATTTTTAGAATTAGAGCGTCAATATAACGCAGAAGAAAGGAAAATGGTGGCAGTTCAGTGTGTCTAACACATCAAATAGTTCTGCTAGATTGTTTCAGCTAGGCCGAATCAGGGCCTAGGAGTCAGATGAGAGTAGGTATTTGTGTAAATGGGAGAACAGTGTAGGTGCAGTTTAGTTCCATTAAAAGAACTTTTTTTTACTGAATATTATTCAGTCAATTGAGCAGCTAAGTTGCACAGATACTGTCCAGATGAAGCAGGAAAAAACACTTCTTACTATATATCCTGGTTTTATTGGTAGAGCCTCTGCATCCTACATTACAGGGGGAAGTAATCTGCACTTTTAGCCTGGAAAAGTTTAATTTCACTGTTCTTATGGAATTTGTGCTGCTAAATAACAGTGACTTGCTATGATTACCATACTAACCCATACATAATAAATACTGATTATTAACTGCAAATTTTCTTAAATTCTTAGTCAGAGAGGAATGTAAATGTATTGAAATCTTTACAGTTTAAATATATGGCAAATCTTTATTGCATCAACATTACAAGATAGCCAAATACTTTTTCTTATGTTAATAATACCATCTCTAAATAAAACAATGGTAACCCTTTTAAGGAAAAGCCTAGAGCCGAAACAGCGGCTGATTTTCAGGAAGCACAAAAGTTATATAAAATGCTGATCACTTTTATTATTCAGTAGGATACCAATCTTCAGGTGAACAGACGGTATTTTTCACCATACAGCATAACAAATTAAAAAAAAATTATCACTAAGCAGCATATTATTTCTTGTATCTGTCTCTTAAATACCTATCATAGACAAGCAAATTCCCAGAAAAATTAATATTGTGCTGGAAAGGATCTAAGTTTTTAGGAAACCGTAGTCGGGAACTGTCATTTCGCTTTTATTTGCCGACAGATTTTCTTCGTTCGATGTGCCAACGAAACCGCTCAGAGGGCAATTTGCCCCTTTCCCCCTAGTTACACCGCTGAGGTGAAAGAGGGCAGATATTTTGGTGTAGGTGCAATTTTCAAAATGGTGGGCTACTTGAAGGTGTTTTCCAATTTTGTGAAAAATCCTAAAATCAAGCTTTGTTTTAAGAAATACGTGACGTCGTCTTCAGATGACGACTTGGATGTTCCATACAAGATTTCGAAGCTATCTCTCTGGATGAGACTACCCTATGGGAAAAAATGAAGCAAAGAAAGTATCAGGTTCAACTTCTGCAAAGCATATCTAAAGGCTAATGTTTGCTATACACAAAAATAAAGTATATGCCGCTGGTAATAACAAACCTAAAACAGTTAAAAAAAATTATTAAAGTCAGGCTGAGTCCCTAAATAAAGCTCCAGATAGCAAAGTAAGTAATACAGAGGGCAATGAAATAATGAAACATGGAACAAGAAGAGCCGACATACGATCATTCTTTATTTCCAATCGATCAGAACAAGCTGCTCTGCGGAAATTCTGCTGTAAAACACTATTTAAGGACAAATTGCCACTTTTTGTGTTTGATAAGCCAGATATAGAACAGCTTATTTAAAAAACAACAGGGGCCTTGAAAGCACCATCCTTGGGAACCATTTATCGTCACATAAGTGTTGCTACAGAAAAAAAAGGGTAGACAGAAGGCTGCTTTATGGTCTACCTCTTAGGCTAGCTCGACTTTTGACTGCTGGTCTACTAAAGGATCTGGCTTTATAGGTGTCACTGCCTTTGTACCCCAGGAAGATGAAAAATCGGCAGAAGTTGCACCAGTGCATTTCAAATTTCAAGAGGCTTAAGCATTCTCATACAGCTACCAACATCCTTTCAGCAATCCAAGTAGCACGCGCTCTTGGATTTTGGTTACCTAGAAACTTAGCCAATGACATCCCTGAAGAAGATTGCTTGGAATCCTCTGATGAAGTCGAAGAGGGCGAGCCAACTGGTGAAAATAATTCAGACGGTTTTTCTGATTCTCAGTCTGAAACCTCCGAAAGTGAAGATAGGTTTACTGAAGAATATGATGAAATTGATACAGTGTGTGCGGAAAAGGGCGGCAAAAGTAATGAAGAAGAAGAGCGGAGAGCTGGGAGTCAGTCAGGAAACGAGGTTACAGCACAGGCTATCCAAAGACATATTACAGTTGCTCAAACATAAATAAAACTGCGAAAATTATATAGAAAACTAAAAGTTTCCACTGTCCAGCATGGTACCTTTAAAAGATGTTGCAAAGAGAATGGTATTCGTTTCATATCCCTCTTAACATGAAAGTACGACGAAATATTGGAAATGATTGAGTCTATAAAAACGTGAGGAGCCTGGAAATCGTTTTTTTTTTTTTTTTTAGGTCGACGAATGCAACGATTCCATTAAGACTCTCTGGTTTATGTTTAATGGCTGGCCTGTACTATAAGCTGCTATTACTATACTTGCTCCCAGGCGCAATGCCAAGGTGCTGATAAGTGCTTCTTCATATCCAGCTGGCAGTAGAGTACATAATCTTAGAAGGGCTTGAGTTCTTTTGTAATACTAGGACCGGTGATGGCCCCATTGTTGCATCCCTTAAAGAACTCATAGTCATGGAGTTAAAAATGTATTTTATAACGAGCCAGCATTTTGAAATCACTCTTTTCCTAAAGGCAGCTTATCTGGATCCTTCAATATTTGAAAGGCTGTCACTTGAGGATCGTTCTATGGCCCCTAAATCTTTGAAGCCATTGCCGTAGGATACATTAAGTAATGCTATAGAAAACGCAAGAGCGTCCATCCCAACTCGTCCTTGTATAGCTGAATTCCTTGAGGCTATGGTAGAGTCGAGTGAAGAAAGCTTGTTCCAGTCGTTTTTGGACACAAAAAGTATCAAAATCGTAAGATGCTCCTTCAGCGTCAGCAGCTCTGCCGAAAATGCCTCAAAATCACTTGAGGAAAAACTCCTAGTCGATCTTTCAGAGCACTTTCCAGTACCGTCAGCTGTTTCTTTTTTTTAATTAATTTGCATAGGCACAGTAGCGCAAATTTATACAAATCCTGGGGGGCCAAAAATAGCATTTTTGTTATATTTACATCTTTAAAATATTGGCAGGTCTAGAGGTTCTGAAGGGGAGGGGGGGGGGGGGTTGTCTGAGAAATAAAATTAGAATTCTTGAATTGAGTAATTATAGTTAGTTATAAACAGTGTCACTACCCCTTTTTCTTTGGAGATGGACCACGAAAACGTGCCTATATAATCGAAGTTATGCCCACTCGTATTCTTAAAACAAAGGTTTGAAGTAGTAAAAATTTCTATAACAGAGCAAGCTTATGGGCCAGAGAAAGTATTTTCAGCTGGAAAGCGACAGAAATTTTCGAAATAATTCTTAAAGAAAGTATTATGCAGGAAACTGTCTAACTTCCTTCGAAATTCAGAATTGGAGAAATTTCATTTTACTTAAGAATGAATTCGGTGGATGGCCTAAAACAGTATTTTCTAACGCGAAGCATTTTAAAAATATGCGAAGTACCCTTAACCCATCCATGTTTCTTTTGATTTGTCTCTCGCACACATTTTCTAGAAAATAATCAATCTTAAGGCTGCTTTAAGCTGCGAAACAATGAAAATTTTGAATAGGCAGTAAGAAGTGTCTTTTTCCCGTGCATTTTTCTTCTGTCATACTTTTGATTTGGCCAGGAAGGGGAAAACTGCCCCCTCCCAAAGCAACTATGGGCTCTGCTTAAACACTAATGACTTTGAGCTGGATACAAAAAACGAGGGCGAGAATTATTTTGTTATCGAAACGTCTCAAATAACTGGTACACATTGCCGGGAAGTTCAAGGAGATACTGTTTAAACATAATAGCCCATTTTTGAAGAAAAAGGAACGGGAAAATGGAAGAAAATAGCCATAAAAAAGGATGGTGATATTTGTGTGCATAGACAGTTTTTGCCTCTTCGTTAGAAATTTTTGCGGAAAAAAAGCCGCTATAGTACGAAGTATTCTTAAAAGCGTTACCGCCAGAGAAAAGTACTACCGTGGCAACCCCGAGAAGAAGTTAATGAGAGGCTAAAAGTTAATGTTTTCAGATCGGAGACCTATTCATTTTTGGGACTCAAAACAAAGGAATCTTTGTGGAGCTGCCAGATATCACTCTAAAGCATCCTATCGTACCTACTACTAGTGTGTCGAGCTTAAGTGTTCAAAAACAGCTCTTTTCTGTTTTTACCAAAAAACAGAACAGACATAGAAACAGGTCTTCTGTTTTTTGTTGACTTGTTTTGTTTCTGTTCTGTTCAATTCAAGCCCTGATTATTTTTTTTCTTCAGAAAAACAGAAGAGTGCCCATGCTTAGTCCTAATACCTAGGAAATCAATCAGAGACTTTCTGATCGATCTAAGTTCACAATATATCATAGCATAGGTGCAAATAGGTTACACACTTAGAAGGAGGGGAATCTCTTAGTGGGACGGAGAGGGAATATTACCATATCCAGGTACTTTGAAATCGTTTTATGAACATTCCCGTTAGGAATATTATTGATTATGAAAATTTCCTCTTCCAAGGCCATGTCTGGTGAAATACGGTTTTCCCCCTCCTTCTCGAAAAATTGAACAATTGTAAAGAAATACGCATTTTTGGGTCATATCGTGGCTCCCATGATTAAAAGAGAACCCCTTTCCTCCAAACCAAAGTTCCAGGGAATGTCCTGGCCTCTTCCCTTGGAATTTGGACTCTATTGTGCCTCTTTATGACTCATTTGACTCACCCATCGTAACCATAGATTTCCGATATTATTAAGCTCGTAGTAGCCATTCAAGTAGGATCTGTACTGTCAAGTCTTATTTACAGTACAACAATTCTGTGTACAACAAGTCTTATTTTCAAAGTAAAAATTTCTTTGATCAGTTTTATTGTCAAATAATTTTTCTTTTATGTGATAAAAACCGAGAATATTACACGACATAAATTTAATAAATTATTACACAATGCTACGGAGGTTTTTAATTCTATTTTCTTAGTGGCCTAACCTTATTGTACAACAGTTCTAGGATGCATATAGTCAAGAAAATGATTTTGTTATGTTTCATTTAACTTTTTTTTTCTACCAGATTAAGTTACAAGATTGTACTATAAAATACATGGAAATATCATAAATACCTAGTATATTAGACATCCCATGCAAATGATCATATTGTACTGTTTGCACTAAATAAACAATAAAAACAAGAGAAAAACAGCAAATAATAGCCTATATATTTATGCATAAATTAAATAATTTAAATCATACAAAAAGAGAAGCTTACTGACCTGCATAACATTAGCATTTATTCCAACACTAACTGGACCATTTTCAGCTAACCACTGGGCTATCTCTTCTTCGTCTTGAGAAATCTCCAAAAAATCTATTATTTTGACTTTCTGCTCTGAAGAATCGATGCTACATTTCTGCCCTCCACGACCCTATATGAATGAAATTTTACAAAACAAATAATCTGTGAGAAACAAAAATTCGACTCTGCCATGCCAAACTGAGTCACACTAGCAGGTCAAGAATCTTGCGGCGTGTCTCAGTGCTTCATGTCAACGAACAAGCAACAAACAACAAAATCCTCTGACACTATTATAAAGCTGAAATATGAGATTGAGTAGAAAACAAGATATCCTTTTTCTTATTACGAATTGATTACTAAAAGAACAACAAATATAAGCTTCCTAATTAAGTACATTTTAGTTCCCTTTAGTTGTGCTATCGGCTGCACATGATAATTACCAAGCCCCTGACATCGTTTCAATGACGGAGGGAAGTAAATTCCTTGTCTGAGAAATATTTCTTCATGTCAAGAAGTGAGTTTTTGCATGAAACCGCATCAGCGGAACTCTTGGGTAGTAGCGCAAACTGAATATTCAGATTTGAAATTTTCCGATAAAGCAGAGGAGGATTCGATAAACGGAGAAAATTTTGCCTGAACTTGAGCCAGGGTTTTCACTCCTTTTCTAGATGCAGTATATCTCGAGCACAGTCTGCTTTGCAAAATGAAAAAAAACTCACATAAGTGGCAGCTAGTTTAATAACTAGTTTAAAGTTGAACTTCATTAACAATTAGCACTTAAAATTTTGAGGTCATCCTCAGAGGGGTTAAAGAGGAAATATTCAAATATTATTTTTCCTTTTTATGACGAAAAACAACGCGAAAAGGGCGTACTTCTGGAAAGTCTATTTCCCAACAACTCTTTAATTCTGACACTTCCCTGTTTTTTAGTGATTGAAATACGAATAAATAAAACACACAACCACTTGCAAAATAATTCCAATGGAACATTTCAAAGGGTTCTGTAGCCGAGCAATTGTCATAATATTAATTTATTGAAAATCCTTTCCATATGAATACTTAAAAGTTTTGGTATTACCTTTTTTTATAGCCTTAGAAAATCTTATTAGAAAAAAAGCTGCTTTTTCTATCAATAGTAGAGAGCAAGATTAAAACTTATTGCAGGCAGACGTCAACAAGTTGTTTAAGAGGGAGCTGTATGTCCCTTAGCCCCCCTCCCCTCCCCCCATATAAGCACTGAGGCAGAGATCTCTGCTTCAAGGAAAATAAAAGGTGCTTGAAACTTATTGCAGGCAGATGTTAACAAGTTTAAGAGGGAGCTGTATGTCCCTAAGCCCCCTCCCCTCCCCCCGTATAAGCACTGAGGCAGAGATCTCTTCTTCAAGGAACATAAAAGGTGCTTGAAACATCTAACGATTAACCCAGACACGTTTCAAATGACGAGAACGTTCGAGAAAAGTGAAAAAAAAAAAAAAATAGGTGATCGTAGTAGGCCATATTAGATAGCTACTTTTCATATTAGATTTTGATTTGGAAAACCAGGCAAATGAAAAATTGGACATGCTCTCACGCACACTTATACGACACGAGTTTGATACGATAAATCCCAGTGAATTAAAGCAGAAGTAAATTGAAAAGAAAAGTAGCTGTTGAAGTTTTATTCAATCTTTGAATTATGAATGGGAAGACATTTAATGTTTCAAGCTTGTATCCTTTGCTCAAGGTTGAGTTTTCTTTGCTTGGAGGAAACTCATTTTCTTTGCTTCAATGCGTCGTCAGTAGAAAATGAATAAGGATATCACAACTTTTAAAGGACCGATAATTATCCGTCTGAATTTTAAATAACAATATTGTTCAATTACAAGGTTTTGCGTTTGTTAACTTTACTCGTATCGTTTTCTATGCTGCATTTATTACAAGACCCCCCCCCCCCCCTTTGAATATTTATTTTAAGTAATATGGGCAAATATCACTTTTTACGACTGCCCTAGTTCTAAATCCGTAAAAAGAAAGCATGTTTTAATCAGCCAAAATCATGGAAAAAATTAAAATACAAATCTTCGTGTCCAGCAATGAAGAGGATGTAAGTTCGTATTTGATTATGATAATTATACTAAATCTAAAACGATTATTCCAGAAATTCATATGGCAACGAACCTAATTTACCAATTCTACAAATTTCTAAGTCACTGTTTAGGCACCCTCTGGCACCCACAGTATAATTCACTGTTTAGGCACCCTCTGTAAATATTTTCTTTTCCATTGATTCATATTGTACAAGTGTTATTTTGTCTTGTAGTGATTTAATGAGAAATTAAAAAAACTTGAACTAATTTTCTAACCCTAAAATAAGCCATCTTTGTTAGCACAGCAGCAATGACTCTAACCTTTATGGAGAAGAATTTAATTTAAACTAACGGGAAGGTGTAATGATTAAGTTGTGTGCTACTGAACCAGATTTTTTTGTGAATTAAATACCTATCTTCAAAATGGTGTTCCCGTACAATCCAGAACACCCTCGAGAAGTTTGCTTAATGTAAGATCTAAAATAACCGGTTTCATAGCGACAAAGACAAATGACGGGTAACACAATGCATTGGACTTGTATGATTTGACTATAGATTTGCACATTTGGGGGGAGGGTAAGGTTACTTTACTTTATCCCCCCCCCCCCAAAAAAAATAACCGGTTTCATAGCGACAAAGACAAATGACGGGTAACAGAATGCATTGGACTTGTATGATTTGACTATAGATTTGCACATTAGGGGGGTGGGTTAGGTTACTTTACTTTATCCCCCCCCCCAAAAAAAAATAATCGGTTTCATAGCGACAAAGACAAATGACGGGTAACAGAATGCATTGGACTTGTATGATTTGACTATAGATTTGCACATTAGGGGGGAGGGTAAGGTTACTTTACTTTATCCCCCCCCCCCCAAAAAAAAAATAAACGGTTTCATAGCGACAAAGACAAATGATGGGTAACAGAATGCATTGGACTTGTATGATTTGACTATAGATTTGCACATTAGGGGGTAGGGTAAGGTTACTTTACTTTATCCCCCCCCCAAAAAAAATAACCGGTTTCATAGCGACAAAGACAAATGATGGGTAACAGAATGCATTGGACTTGTATGATTTGACTATAGATTTGCACATTAGGGGGTAGGGTAAGGTTACTGTACTTTATCCCCCCCCCCCAAAAAAAAATAACCGGTTTCATAGCGACAAAGACAAATGATGGGTAACAGAATGCATTGGACTTGTATGATTTGACTATAGATTTGCACATTAGGGGGGAGGGTAAGGTTACTTTACTTTGTCCCCCCCCCCAAAAAAAATAACCGGTTTCATAGCGACAAAGACAAATGATGGGTAACAGAATGCATTGGACTTGTATGATTTGACTATAGATTTGCACATTAGGGGGAGGGTAAGGTTACTTTACTTTATCCCCCCCCCCAAAAAAAATAACCGGTTTCATAGCGACAAAGACAAATGACGGGTAACAGAATGCATTGGACTTGTATGATTTGACTATAGATTTGCACATTAGTAGGGAGGGTAAGCTTAGGTTACTTTACTTAACCCCCCCCCCCCAGTGTGCAAATATATAGCCCAAGTTATATTATTATATATACTAAAGTATTATATTTTCATAATGTGTAGGTATATTTCATTATGGTTAGCCTAACTTCATTTCTCGAATGTGTTCTGGGTTATACGGGAGTACCTTGAAAATTTCTTTTTCTTGGGTGCTTCTTAGGACGATTTGTTCCAACATTTTGTATTAGTTTTAATTTGAATTATTGAATATTTATTTCTTATTTAAATTTATTATATATCAATTTTTTAACAGCCACAGAGCAATTAGCCTGGACATTGAAATGCTTTTTACATTTCTTTTCTTAGACATAAAACAAAAACTACCAAGAAAGAGAAGAAAACGAACATTTTGAACTTTTGCTGTTTCGAAAATGATAGTTTTATCTTTATCTTTTTTGTTGTTTTTGTCCGACAACGTATCAGTTTGGGAAACAGCCAAACCTTATTTGTTTGTATGGAGCTGTTACAGGATATATCCCAGGTTCTCCCACTGCTACTTAAAACATACCTTATAAGGATAATCGTCTTCTGTCTCAAGCCCTCCTAAATCTTCAATGGCTTTGTAAGCATTTTCTGGGAGCCCTCCATTGCACCCCCCATCAAGCTTGTCACAGTCAAGCAACTCTGGAACAAAAAACTGAAATCAGGCTGTAATTCGGATTCATTTCGTATGTAATCAAAATAAAACTTATACACATTCTCAAAATATCAGTTCCATGAGTAAATCTAAAAAAAGTATTTAAAACGGAATATTAAATTTTATTAAATTCTATTCAAATTAACTATAATGACTGAAATTCATTAGGTTTAATTAAACTGACTAAACTCAATTTTAATCAACAAAAAAAATATCCAAAATTCAATTTTTAAAAAATAAATTAGATTATTAGCTGTTAAATTTAACTTTTGATATTATGACTTACTTATCGGTTTTTCCATGCTAGACAAGAATAAAATTGACAAATACCAGCAAATAGTTAGCACACTATACTCATCTGCACCGAAAAAGCCAAAACCTGTGCTTGAAAGGCTTTGTGTAATTACCTGTTCCAGCAGAAAATCTACTAAATCTAAATAAGTTTAAATTCAAATAATACGTTAAGCCTAGGGGTCCTGTTTTTTTTTTTTTTTTTTTTTTTTACTTAAAAAGCCTCGAGTTTTACACCTGTTGTGAGAGAGAAAGAAAAACAACGACGTTATTCAAGGAGAGGATGTGGTAAAGGTGCCGCTCTCTGCATATCACTTTTTCAAAATTTTTACATGAGGCAGATGGATCCTCCCAACCAAATTTGGAGGGAAATCCCCCCGTATGTACAGGTATACACACATTAGTGTAGATAAAATAGAAATAATTAAGTATATTAAACAGGTTTGCCACGTTTACAAAATTAGGACATTTATCCTTGTTGAATATAATAGAGCATTGGAGCAAGGTAGTATTTTTGGACTTCTAGGTCAACATATCATTGACAGCAAAAATTCCAAAGAAGTGGCAATTGCGAATTAAAGCAAAATACGGCCAAACTTTAAACATAAAACATACCAAGATTATTGCATGTACGAAGAGAGAACAATGCACCTTCAAGCTAATTCGAGGGAAAAACAAAAAGCCTTTGTCGAAGAAAGATATTCTTAATATGTACCAGAGATTTACGAATCAGATAATTCATATGATCATCCTATGCTCGCTAACAAAGTGCAAGCAAGTAATTACAGTGCCTACATTATTTTACCATCCTTAAATTTCTTGCTTAAATATCTATTTATAATGAATAAAGACTTAATGTATTATTTAATTATTACTGTTAATTATTTTTTTAGCTCTTTAAAGTGTTTTTTTCTTTTACCGAACATCTCGTTCTTCTCTTTTTCTTTAACCCCAAAAAAATTTCAATGTACTTCAAATAAAAGAATTCGAAGTTACCACTTAACTGTTTCCCTTTCTTGCCAAGTTTTTCTGTGATATTCAACGAACTCGTGAATAAATTTAAACATATATGAACGAAGAGATTACCTATCTTATTAAACGAGAAATAACTGTATATAGAGACATTATTTTTCTCAGAAATGACGTTGTGTTTTTTCCTGAAAATCGGCATACTACCACTTCCGATGTGAAAAAACGATCTAGATGCGTTATCACTTTGGGAAATTCATGTTTTTTACCCAATCCCCTTTTTATAAATTGTCTGCTGACTGAAATTAGAGACACTTGAACGCAAAATTTTGGAATCAAACGCCATAATGAATAAAAGAAATGTTTTCTTTGTGAAACCGTGTTATACTTATAAATGACTGGGTGCGCATCAAATCTGTGCGCAGCGATTACTTAATTAAATAGCCGCCTGACCAAGTGCTATCATATCAATTAGTAACCGGTTGTTATTTAACAAAACAGATCAATTAAACTTCAACGAGAATATCAAGCGAGTGATAATACTCAACTACACTTTAGAGAGCAATACCCCCCCCCCATTGTCGTCCCTGGATTAGTCAGGAAAGTTCCATGTTTTCAATACACAAATGAAGTTAGGGTGATATATCTATTCAGTTTAGAGGTAATACATTTTTTTACCGAATTGATTCCTCACTGTTACGATGTATCTTTATTACGCTTTGAACTGGTTTTGATTATATATAAAAAAAAATTCAGAATCACCACAAAGCATGTAAAAAACATTTTAGCCTGGAGATGACATGCATTTAGGAGTGAGACACAACTTCATAGAATGATAAATAAAAGAAAAATGGTAGATATTGCAGGGAAAATTGCAGAAATCTTAATATTTTTAGGGGTCACCATCCTGAACTTTTCCTTCATATGTTCCTAATTAACGATTAAAAAGTCAACCTTACAACCCAGCGAAAGAAGAAAGTAAGCAATTATTATCGAAATTAGGATTTTTATATGTAAGAAAAGCTATTCCATAATGAGCCTTGGGACTCTTTATTTTGCCCGCAAAACAGATGTCTTTCTTTTCATAGAGCGAAACTCGTCTCCTGGTACTAAACATTATAGAAGGAGAGGACGATATTAGAAAAAAAGAACAAAAAAGGATGCGCATAGGTTTACCTTGCTCTGAGAGTGAAAGCAACTCTCCATGCTTAATGCTATAGACACCTTCTAAGTTGCCAGTAACTGAAAATGCCCAACAAGAACCACAGCTACCCTAAAACAAGCAAAATTAGAGGTAAATTGATATTCGATTAAATATAACTTCCAGTTCTAACTCCACCATGCGGATTAATTTTTATTATTCTCTCTTTCCCTCGCCAACATCAATCATTAAATAATCGTTTTAATTACCTATAATAATAAAAATAATTTATTTTTGATCCACTAAGATTATAAAAAAGTGGAGTGTAACAAAAGAAAATAAAAGGAAAAGACAAACAAAACACATGCAAAACAATATCAATATAAAGAACTATGTGACCAATTACTCAATGTTCTATACAAAAACATCAAGTCATTGTAAAAAAAAAAAAATATTTTCAGTATTTGTTCTAGTCTGAAATATTATTCTAAATATTTTGAGACAGAGAAAAAATTAGACCTTAGTCCACATCATTTGTCTAGATTTTTAAATTATCTTTTCCTAGGAATTTCCATTGAAAAAAGCTATCCCCCTACATTTTCGTGGATTGACACAACAGCTCCTCACACAAGGAGGCACTGTAATTCAGCTTGTGTTTCGACTCAAGTATAAGTAGATACTCCCGCAGCTCATGATATCTCAAGGAGAATTGAAAAAAAGTAGTACATAGTAGCAGTAAATTCGATAACACAATTCCATTACAAGATCATACGAAAAAGGCACCTCAAGACATTTCTTTCTCTTAGGAAGGTTTATTCCTTACTAAGAAAATAAAGCGATTTTTGATAATTTTGTAAACTATCATGTTTTTGTTTGTCTATTGGACTTGTTTCTGTCGAAAATACGTGTATGTTAATTCATGAGACCGACACTCTAAAACACAGATTTTATTTCAAAGGTATATACAAGAAAGGGACGAGGGCACCGATACTCAATATTTAAATTTCAAACACAGTAATAAATTCTTATGATATGTATATCACTTTTCGAAAAAAAAAAAATCCATTTCAATCCAAGATTGAAATAAAAATAACCAGTTTTGTGTAACTGAGTATATCCACACATAGTTAATTTGGTTTCAACTTTCAACCAACCGATTAAATTTTAAGTGTTAACCTTATTACTGGACTAAGGTATTACAACTTGTTGCATCGTTGTCGTCGGGGCGACACACTGGCTTCTCTGTTTTTTACCGTTAATTGCTTTTTTTTTTTTTTTTTTTTTTTTTACTAATTTAGGACCTTTTATTTGCATAGTCTATAGTTCGATAATTTTATGCATGACATATTGCGTTTTTCAATAGCTTCTTCTTTGCCGTTTCTGTTTTTTTTTTTTATTTACTTGACACAGGAGCGATTTCGGCTCTATCAGAACTAGTGATAAGCTTTCTGGAACAAACATTATCTTATCTAAAATCGAGTTAAATAATCGTGAACACAAAACAAAAAGTTTAATCAACTTCAATAATCTCATAAAGAAAATAAACTAAACAATTTTGCCGCTACGACCAAAAGTAAGCTGTCTTTTATCGTCTTCCCGCTAGACTCCTCGGTCATTACAGTTTTACTGGCGACCTTAACGAAATAATAAAATAAAATTTGTTTGGTTATTTGAATAATAAGAGCCCGGGAATCTAAAAATTACTATTTTGCGGGAAGGGGGAATCCAAGTTACTCCCTTTATGAATTCCAGCTTGTGTGCCTCACATGGCATCAATGAATTTCTGGGTGGCTCTTTCTGGCCATTGTTTCCTTCCTGCTATATAGCCAGAAAAGTTTACTTTGGTATACGGAAATGAACGAGAGTTTTGATCAGAAGTGCTAACTGGGGTCCTTCTAGCTTTTGAAAAATTTATTTATTTCTTGGTAAATTCACTGAAAAAATGAGAAAAAGACGAAAAAAGTGCCGTAATCCACGATTTAAAAAAAAAAATCCTCTTTTTTCTGTCTTCATTAAAAAAAAATCTTTCCTCCCCCCCCCCCCTTATTTTAACCTAAACTAAGTAATCAAATAAAATTTGTTTGGTTATTTGAGTAATAAGAGCCCGGGAATCTAAAAAAATTACTATTTCGGGGGAAGGGGGGATCCAAGTTACTCCCTTTATGAATTCCAGCTCGTGTGCCTCACGTGGCATCAATTTATTTCTGGGTGGCTCTTTCTGGCCATTGTTTCCTTCCTGCTAAATTTTTTCTACTACTCTTTGTTACATTATATATAAATATTATATTCTTAGAATGCTCACCTAAGCAGTAGATGTCACGTCTAACCCTCATAAAGTTCAAAATTAAAGATGGAATTTTCCCTTCCAACCAAAATATGCATCATGAAAACCTTGACCAGGTTTTATTAAATAATTTAGATTAAATAATTAAATAACTAAGCTACGTATACACAGCTACGAAATAATATATATATATATATATATATATATATATATATATATATATATATATATATATATATATATATATATATATATATATATACTTGACTTACTTGACTTAAGTCCCATCCGTCCTCGAAGGTCGTTTTGGGGCCTCTTCATTCACTATACATATATATATATATATATATATATATATATATATATATATATATATATATATATATATATATATATATATATATATATATATATATATATATATATATATATATATATATATATATATATATATATATATATATATATATATATATATATATATATATATATATATATATATATATATATATATATTATTGCATGGTTAAGCAGCCTTTTTACCTATTAACTAGCCCATAAAATGTTCTTAGTGTCCAAGGATTGTGATGTAGCCTCCTTAAAGGACCGTTCTTAAAAATGAACTAAATTAGTTCTACTTTGTAGACTATGATAAACGTACTCGGGTTGCCAAATGTCAAAATGGAAACCAAACTTACTTGATTTTTCACAGGCGTGACAGCTGACTTATTTCTCCAATCAAATTCTTTAGGAGCAGATTGCTTAGAAATTACCGCTTTCTTTAGAAGTGTTTCTTGTCTTTTGTAAGACATATTTAGGCCCTTGTGATATTGAAATTCTTCCTCTAAATAAAAAAGACATAAAAATAATTAGAAAAATGATTAAGGTGAACTGTTTCGTACTAGGGTGGTTGTACTTATCTAGTTTACTACAAAGTATTAGACCCATGTTACACCCTGCTTTTTTTTTTGCCCTTCGTAATAGAACTGTATAAATTGCCCCCTAGTCGGACAGTTTAGCCCATCTCGTCTGACTAAAGTATTTAATTTTTGACAGAGAACAATACAAACGTAGTCTATTTTTTCTCTCCAATCCTAAATCATATGCTTAACTAGCTTTTTCGCCAGGTTCAGGATTTATATAGCATATAATATCCAAAGACTTCAGAATAATCCACATAAAAAATAACTAAATTTTAATCAATCTCCTGGAGTCCTTCTTTTTCGTGGATCGTTCATCAACACATTAAAGAAAATTGGGAACAGAGAATAGACCATAGAACGGAACGCGTATTTTGACTCGTCCCGTGTCAAACGCACCGAAAAAACCTATTCGAAAGAATCTTCAGAGAAGATTATGAATGTTTATAATTTCAATTGATGCCTTGAAATTATACGAACCCAACAACCAATATTGGATAAATTTTGGCAAAAATTAATTTAAATTTCTTTTAAAGTAAGCATTGCGGAAGTGAATGCCAGTTTCAAATAAACCTAATCAAAATGATCATGTACATCCCACCAATGAAACTTCTGATCATTTCTAGTCTTCTGACTTGGTCTTCTTGTATATTCTCCCATCTCCTCCCTCAAAATCTCAAATTTTAACAATTCTCCAGTATTTTCATAGGTTTGTCATACAATTCATCAGTATTTGAGTTGTTTTCAAATCCAAACTTACAATTGAGCTTCTCTCAAAGCAAGTTCTGCGCAAATGCTTCTCTTTAAAGCTTTTTATTGAACCCGAAGAGGAACAATGTAGTTTCCTGAGCATAACTCCATTTAATTTTACAAAGTACAAATTTTTGTAAACCTGTTTATGTTGCTTTTATTATTTTTTATTTTTTTTTATAAAAGACAGGATATTTAGATTACAGGACAGTATTATAAGCTACCCCATACGAAATTGTTTTTAATCGTTAGACGTCAGAGAATGATTTTTAATCAAAACATAAACTGGAAATTTACATCATTTACACCACAAAATACGACCACCCTTCACAAAACTACCTTTGAAGTGAGTTTCTATCATCCCGGTTGTTGTGAAAAAATGGTGGCAACAATTTTTGTTGATGTACGGAAACAGATGTCAATAAAAAAAAATTATCTCGTAAACAAATTATTTGGGACGCATTTAAAACAAAAATCTTCAAATGGAAATTATCAACTAAGTATACAAGGGTTTCAAGCATGTATCGAAAAAGAAACCAAACTTTAGAACACATTATTTAATAAAGAAATTTTCATTTAAAATTTGTTCTGCTTGAGTTCTTTTAATATTGCACTCACATCTGATCAACAAATCTGTGATGATAAAACATAATCAAAGAAAGTTACGTGTCAAATCAGCAAAAAACGTGTCTCCGTAAACAGCTGTTCCTTGTTCGTTTTCTTGAAGTTCTTTTATAACATTTTGATTTTGCCTGTAAAAAAAAACAAAAAAAACAGGTTTACAAAAGATTATTGCAGAATTTGCGAATGAGGTCCAACTTCGGACAACTTTTAATTTGAAACGCAGCAACTACTCTTATAAAATAGAAGGAGAAAAAATTAAAAGAAACCAACGCAAAAAATGTAACATTTCGATATGATAATTACAAAATATTCATGCAATGATCCAAATACAAAAGGAACGACCACCACTAATTTGACTTTAGGAAATTAAAAAACAACGGGCAGTCAAATCAGCTGAATAGGACAAAACACTAGTTACTTTACTGGTAAGAAACTACAACACTTAAGGTGCCTTGTAAACAAAAGCATTGTCTTGGTGAAACAGCCACCCCTCAAAGCACCGTTATGGCCTTCTTTTCTATTGTTTCTCCTGGGACCACTTAGAACCCAGTAATCATTAAAATTCAATAAACATTGAAAAAGATAATCAGCACTGATTTGAATTTTGATCTTGACAAATAAGCAGGTATTGGTTTGAAACACAAGCTGTGGCGTTGAGGATCCTGGTGGCTTGGACTAATTGGCGTTTGATTAGACATTAATTGGCGTTTATTTCCAGAGTAGTAAATGAACTGTCATGTTTCATCGCAAGTAACAACCAACTTGAACAAAATTGGCTCGTTCTTTATGCATTCTAGCGTGTCC
This sequence comes from Artemia sp. Qi Xiang Cuo, assembly GCF_049724085.1. Lineage (NCBI taxonomy): Eukaryota > Metazoa > Arthropoda > Branchiopoda > Anostraca > Artemiidae > Artemia > Artemia sp. Qi Xiang Cuo. The sequence goes on from NC_142800.1 coordinate 52,916,914, forward strand.
ATGCACATATTATTACGGCACTGCTTTTGGTAATAGTAGAGTCAAACAAATTTCCTCAGTTGAAAGGTATCATAGCAGCTTCTATATTCACGCCAACTAGCTTACTCACTGCGCAAACATTCACTCTTGGGTCATCCTATCACTTCGTGAACTTAAGAAATGTTTTGGCTAGTAACTGCAGATCTGTCCCATTCCTCGGGAAACTGTTTATGCCACTTAGACGCACTCGCTCTAGATAAATTTCCGTCCCCAAGGCGTCAGTTAGCTTCTCGAATGTTTGTGCAACTGATTTTTTTAGGCCTCACAAAAATTTGACAGAAATCTTTTATTCAGAGCAGCGTTTTCAGGCTCAGCGGGTTCGAACACGGGTTGTTCTCATCCAGTTTCAAGTTTTTCGTCTAGTTTCGTCTAGACAACCCCGTGTTTGATGCACTAGATGCACTGATGCACAACGCTTGATGCACTAGACGAGAACAACCCGTGTTCGAACCCGCTGAGCACAAAAACGGGTTGTTCTCGTCTAGTGCATCAGTGCATCTAATGCATCAAACACAGAGTTAAAACTTCGAACCCGCTGAAACTAGACGAAACTTGACGTAAAACTAGAAACTTGAAACTAGACGAGAACCACCCGTGATCGAACCCGCTGAGCCTGAAAACGCGGCTCAGTTTTCAAAACAGATCATTTTCCGGAAGGCATTTTCCACGATTCTTCTTTTGGTTGTTGCATAAATGTTAAGATATTTTTCATTGCGTGAAGTTTCTCCTAGTTGCTCCGCTGAATTCTGAAAACAACCACGCGAAAACTTTTCCTCTTTACACAGAAAGCTAAACCGAGTATCATGTAGTCCAGCGTTCCAACAATCAATAGGGTACTACAACCGTAACCAATTGAACAAATATAGGCTAGTGGGAATATGTCAAAATTGAGCAAGAAAAGTGATATTTTTCGAATCAGAAGAAAAAAAGAATTCTATTGATATGTCAAAAGTCAACTAAAGGAATAAATAAAACAAAATAGGATAGCCTAATTATTCTTTCTAAAAATTTGCTCCTTTTGGAAAGTCAATTAACTAATAATCTGAAGTGTTTAAATTAAAAAAAAAAAAAAAAAAAAAACATATTAATGCATAGCTCAGATTTTTAACGGTTCAATGCTATATACATTTCTTTTTAATCTCTATTTGGTAACAAGATATTGGGTTATATTTTTACATAATTATCATTCAACCACTATTTTTTTTTACCCAGCTTACAGCCAATTCGTGGCAGTGTTTGTCTTTTGCTTCAGCAATTAGGAAAGCTGCACATTCTAGAGATCCATGGTGATATATATTTCGCTCATATTCTGCTGATTTTTCACATATATTCTTTATTTTTAAATTTGGCGACCCCTAAGTGTTAAAACTGCATACATGTATGTAACGCATTAAAAATCGAGTTCCACAATTTGGAACTCAATTTTTGGAACCCCAGTAGGGATTTAATTTGTGCGACGATTTTAATAAAGTGTTAAAAGAAATTTTTATTTGATGATTTCAGTTTCTCAACCCCCTGAAGACTCTAAATTTCCATTTAGTTATGAATTTGAGGAAGTCAAGTGTCGGCGTGGTGGATCGATGGATAGCAGAACCTTTTATCTGAGCTGCCAGGATTTTAATACGACGTCTGATTCGGTTGATTGATTGATTTTCTAGTAAATTTACGTAAGCGCCAAATCAAGAGTTACGTCAGCATGATAGTCTTGCACCCTTAGTGCTAGACAATCGACAAGCGAGGGTTCGAGATGATCCAAATAAGCACAAGGGAACAGAACGGTGACTTCAACGCTGACTTGCTGGATATTGAGGCTTCATTGACTTCCTGATTATTGAATAAGTGTTTGTCTTATGGTCTCTTCCAAAGGATTAATGTTCCGACTAGAATTTGTAAAGCTTCTGGATAATATTTTTTCTAGTGTACCTTTTCGGTCACCTGGTGTTCCAGGCAAGAATGAAGTTTGAGGATGTTGAAAGTAACGTATTGAAGACTGGTCAAATAATTTGTTATGTCAAAGGCCAGCATACTAATATTAACCCGTTCAAAGTGATTTGTTTATAGGGATATAAATGAGATTGCGATATAACATACAATAAGTTTTAAGAATTTATTCCCTCCAATATGACAATTTTCCCTACTCCACAAGATCCATTATTTGGGTCCACTTTACTCACTATCATAACAAGGCCGTACCCAGAGGCGGGGTTAGGGGGGTTTGAACCCTCCTCGAAATGTTTGTCTGACTTTTAAGAAACATAACAAAAATAGATATGAACAAATTTTGTATGCGTTTTTGAGGTTTGTTTGTGTAACCCCCCCCCCCGATTTTTTTAGTAAAACCCCCATCCGAAAAAAAAATCCTGGGTACGGCCTTGTTTCATAATCTTGTCATATTTTTGTTGTTGTTATAAATTATTATGATAAATTTCTACTGCTTCTCTCCCACTCTCTCTCATGTTCATGTCCAAAGCCAGTTCATTCCTAATGAAAATACGGATAATTCGACCAGTTGTGGAAATAAATCTCTAGGTATTTAAAACGGAAATGCAATATAAAAGTATCAAACTAACGTGAAATATAAGCTGCTAAATGTTTTGAAGTTCATATGCTTGTCAAAGGTACGTTCTGTCGCTTTAGTGTGTTTTCTCCTCAACACCAGTTACAATTGATTACTTAACAATAGTTAAGTAAAAACACCTTTATTTCTAGTTTTGACTCATCAAAACGTTTCAGGACGCGCTTTTTTGTGTTTTGAACCACTGCCCCTACCCCCTCAATACCAAATAAAACTATAGGGATTGGAATCCAGCGTACCTATACAATTTAGAACTCTATCTTAACTGTAAGAATTACAGTTTACTTATTACAACTAAAAAACTGTATTTCATCTTCATTTCCCAATATTCGATATTGAAACGATCCATTGACATTTTAAAAGAAAAAAAAACATTGTTTACCATTCAAGTTCTTCATACCCGTTAATAGGCCTGACACTTTGATTTAACTAAAACTTATAAGATGTTCTATTGGCTGTCGTGGAGCATCGAGTCTAAGAAAACAAGAGTAAATTACCATACAAACGCATAGAAAACACCAAAAATATAACTTATTGTAACCACTTTAAAACACGAGTCCTATTTTTCATTCAAGCGAAATTTAACAAAAATACTTTTTTTTTTTATTTAAAAAAAAAAAAATCTTTGCGGAAGCTATGTTAAATCTGACCATTCTTTTTAGTAAGTTTCGAAGTATTTCTTAATGAATTCTAAAATAAATCCTTCATTTTTAATTCCTTTTAAGGTCACTGACCATTTCAAGTAACAATTAAATTTTGAAAAAAGGTCCACGGTCGAGGCAAAAATTCATTTTTTCCCTTAACAGTCTAGCCATGTCTAACGTAGAAATGAAAGAATTGCAAACAGAAAGTGTCTAACGTAGAAATGAAAGAATTGCAAACAGAAAGTATCTGAAGTGGATGCGGTGGAATGCTTCGATATTACTGAATTTTGTTATTTTATCGAATCGGTAAAATACTCGTTCTGCCCCTTGCACTTCCACACTTTGTTCAATTTCGTTGTGCAATTAACATTTAATGTTTTTCCAGTTTCTTGAAATACAATTTTCAGGCTTGAGACGGTTGTTGAGTGGCTGCTCAAACATATTCTGCAGTCGCCAAGTCATGATTCAAAAAAAAAAAAAAACCAATACAAAACGCATTTTGATTGGAAAGAATAGAATGCTTCATCGCAACGCTGACAAACCGGAAACTGATGAAGGTAAAGAAACGGCACTAGACTTCATAGTCCATAACCGTAGTGCTAATCTCCGTGCCATAGCCCTTCAGCCAGGAAACGCAATGGAAACCAGCTATCTTGTGCTTTTGAAGGGAACCTTTCTGGTTCCCTTCCCCAGGTTCCTCCAGAAACTCATTTAGAGCTGGGTCAACTCTGGATGAGCTTACTTAGTCACACCGCTGACCCCGGTCCCAAACCCAATAATTTCGACAACAAGACTGGAACACCAGCCCTGAAGGACACAGTATTGCAAGTTCACCGCGCTATTAATATCCACATTTTACACTAAGAACCAGCATTTATAGGTAATAAAGTAACAGCTGTAATAGCTATAAATACCTATAGATTTCAAAACGACGTTGCATCTCACGCCTGCTAGAATAAAGCTTTTTATGTTCAGCTAAAAACTTTTTAAACCTTCTTGCGAGTTTCTTTTCTTCTTTCTTCTCGTTTCTTGAATTCTTAACTTCCTAAAAAGAGGAAGCCGGTAAACCTCTTTTCTCGCAGATTCTTAACGTGCCTATTTTCGTTATATAGTATTAACTGAAAAAAAAAAAAATCATGCCAATTTTCACTGGTCAATGACTTGTGTCTATTCAATTCATTTAATTGAAAAATGATATAACACATAACATTAATCCAAGCGGCTGGCGAAAGAAAGGCATAGAAGCACTTGATACTGAGCGACCACAAATATAACAAACGCTTAACAAACAAAACTCTTAACAAACGAACAAAAAAAAAAGGAAATAAATAATAATAAATAAAAAACCAAATTACGACAAATCTCTAATGATGAAAAGGAAAAAAAGATAATAAAAAATAATAAAAAGAAAACAGAAAAGAAAAGCAAAAAAAAAAAAAAAAAATCATCTATGAAACAAGGCCCAAAAGAAAATTTTTCATTTTTATCTTAAATAAACTAAGGTGTTCTACCACTCTAATGCTCTCCGGAAGAGAATTCCAAACCATAGGACCTAGATATCTGACAGAAAAACCTGCTCTAGTTCCACTTCTGTATTCAGTGACTAGATTATCAGCATTGCGGGTACTATAATTACCTTGTTTTTGTAATTGACTCAATTGGGAAAATTCTCGAGAAACCTAATTGCTGGCTAAATTTAATTTGCATTGACCTTCAAAAAGCATTTGACCATGTTAACCACAATATTAGTTGAGAAACTGTAACTGATTTCAATATTGATTCTTTCCTGGTTAAATTGGTTGCCTCCTTTTTATCAACTAGATCACGGGTAGTCAAATATCAGAATCATTATTCCAGCCCCCTCCTGTACACAATGGAATACCCCAAGGTACTCTCCTAGGTCCCTCCTTTTTTCTGTCATGATAGATAGCATCGCTAAGGAATTTCCCGACAGATGAAAATTAGTGGATGACCTAACAGTTGTTGAAACCTGCTACCAAAACTTAGTAAGCAACCCTATGAGTGTTTTCAGTGATATTGCAGATGACGTTGCGGAGTTAGACATGAGAGTAAATCCCTCTAAATCTATGATAATGCCAATTTGTTTCCTTAAAACCTCACCCCTATCCCCTCAGATATTTCAGTGTGTTCCTTTAAATTACTTGGGGTTACAATTTCCTCTAATTTAAAGTGGGATATCCACGTGTAAGATATTGTCCATAAAGCTAATGCGTCCATGTCTCTCCTTAAGCTCTTGAATAAATTTAACGTCCCCCCATCCCATTCTTTAAAGATCTATACTTCCTTTGTCAGCCCGCATCTTGAATATGCTTGTCCAGTTTGGCATCCAGGCATCTCCCGTGATGAATAAGAAAAAATTGAATCTATTCAAAAAAAGAGCCCTTAGAATAATTTTTAAAGAAGCTAAGGTACCATACTTGCTCCTTCTAAAAAAGGCCAAGCTGCAAACTCTTGAGCACATGAGAGGAACGATGCGACTCCGTTTTGCAAAAAATGCAATAATAAACCTTCGCACGGAAAACATTTTCCCCAAAAGACACTCCCCATCCAGACACCGCCTGCCACGTACTGTGTCTGAGCCCGTTCCTATTTTGTCCCCCATCCGTTGTTTAACCTCCAGGTATGAAAAAACCTTTGCCCCTTCATTACTGATCAAATAAACCGTTAGTTTTCTCTCTCTCTTTTTTCTTCTTTTTTTTGGTACTGGTGATACCCAAGTTTGTGTTCGTTTGGTTTTTTTTTCCCTCGCCCTTGTTTTTACTCGGACTATGTGTCTTGTCTTTTTTCTATAATTAGCCATGTCTTGATGCCTACAGCAAAATATTTGATTTTCAATCCAAATCAACGGATTTTGAATTGAACATCAAATATTTTGCAGTAGGCATCAAGACATGGCCAGTTCTTGAAAAAAGACAAGACAGATAGTCCAAGTAATTGAGAGGCAAAAATTTTTAAATGGCATGGGTAAATGATGGGAGTAAGTATGACTCTTATTGGACAAATATGTTCTCTTTTAAACCTTTTTAACGCTAATGTTATCTCTCTTTTTTTTATTTTTGTTTTATTTTTACCTTTTTAAATTTCTTACATTTTGACCGCTTAATTTTTTTTTCGACTAATGAATTGCTTTGCCTTTCTGATATTGTTGTTTTTGGCATTGTTTAGCCAGTTGTTTAGTTGTTGTGCTATTTTATGTTTTTTTTTGGTTTTATGATTCCGAAATGCGAATTCGGCCCTTTGGGACTTGTGATAGTCATTTTTTGAAATAAATATCTTATCTTATCTTATGACTATGAAGTGATTTATTTTCTCTGTAAAAACCATGAAATACCTTATACAATTCCAACATTGATACGATAAGATCCCTGCTTGGTAGTCACGAAGTTTCCCGACAGTTAAGCATTTTAAGTTTATTATAACATGCTTCAGTGTCATTGACTTTTTTCAAGTATCCACCAATAAGTTGTAAAGCTTTGTTTTGAAGAATTTGTATTCCTTACCACTATGTCGTTTCCATTAAAGATTTTAATCTAGGTAGAAACCAAAGTATCGCGGTTCGCTCACTTGTTTCACTGGCTCCTTCGCAAACACAATTTTCTATCAATGTCCTGGGGCTCACCTACTCTTGAATATAAAATAAAACTTTTTTTCGCATTAACAACAGAGAGTAAGCTTAAACTAGTAAAAATATGAAAACGATTTAAAACACCGACTAGAAAATGTTAAAGCAGTGTCATCAGCAAACAAGGTCAGGCAAGAACCTGACAGGTAAAACCTCATCACATCAACATATACCAAATACAGTAGAGGACCAAGCACGTAGCCTTGTGGGACCCCAAAAGCTACAGGAAATGAGGCAGAAACGACGTCATCAACCATAACATTAATAAACCTACCATTCAAATAATTTTCAAACCATTTTAAGCATGATCATTTTATACCCATACATTCCAATCTTCGCAATAAAATACTAAAGTCTACCGTATCAAAAGCTTTTTTAAAATCAAAGAATACTGTTAGGGAAATTTCACCCCTTTCTAGACAATTATTTACGAAATCAACGAGGTAAATAGCAACATGACTAGTAGAGAGACCTCTCCGAAAACCAATCTGTGTCTCATTTAATAGGCCGTGCTTCGTAAGATGATCATAAGGGAGCTGATGGACCACTTTCTCAAGTATCTTGGAGAACAACGACAATATTGAGATTGATCTCCGATTGCCCATATCTGAATTCAAACCTACTTTGAACATAGGTATTACTTTAGCTTGTTTCAAGGCACCTGGGAAGGTACCTGTTGTCACGGATATGTTATTAATGTGAAGCAAGGAAGGAAATAGATATATCATTATGGCCTTAAATTTCCTAAGATTTACACCAACAATCCCATCAGAATTTGATTTAATATTCTTATTACAATTTTTATAATCTCATCACTTGCACATTTTTTAAACCAAAACTCCAATATTTCCCCTCGATCATCCACAAATTCATCTGAAAGAAAAATTTTTGAATTCTTTCTACCCCCTCATGAACTGAGGATCCTATTTTTGAAAAAAAAATGACCGAAATGATTGGCGACAGCAACTTTGTCACTAACAGACGTGCCATTAATGTCAATACAAGCAGGCTCTCCAGGATGCTATTTAATGAGATAACTACGCATCTAGCAGATCTGACAATCTCTGTATCTGCTGAAAATTAGAAACCGGTCTATGGCATCCCCCTTCCCCTTAAAATCCGATTGATTCAGGTTCCATATCAGAATTCTGATTCTGGTTCCAATTTTAATGCCAAATTGAGTATGCTATATTCTAACCATATCTTTACTCTAACTTCACATTAGGCTGAGAGGTTGATAGCATCCCACCGCCAAATAAATATTTATTTACATATGCGTTAGGTTTAATCAGGCTTAAATTGCAGTGACAAAATATAACCCTTAAAAGAAAAACAATAAAAGCGAGAGAGAAAAGAGAAAGAGGAAGTAAAATTAAAGAGGGAGAGGGAGGAAAGAAAGAGGGATTGAGATACAGGAAGAAAATACAATAGATAGAAAAAGCGAAGAAATTTGAAACTAACGAAGCAACAGCAATCACATTACAATTATGGCATACATGATAGAACAATTCTCGAGAGACAGTGTTCAAATTTAAAACCACTGAAGTTCATTTAAGAGAGACTAGAAGCAACAACTTAAACTACAGTTATCAAAATTACTGATAGGGTTGATCAACATATCATTATTTTATCTAAAAAAAAAAGCAAAGAAAATGTGACAAAAAGCTGATCTTGAAATATCCTAACGGTAAATTATTCCTGGTCAGTAGATTATTATTATTTTTTTTTATCTATCCCTTCGCTTCACTTGGTGGTATATAGGCAAGCGTACGAGGTGCTCTTTTGAGCCAATATCTTTCCCCCTATTTCCCGTTTATTTCAACTCGGATTCATATTTTTGAACATTAGCATATCTGTAATTCAAAGATTTATAGAAAGTTCAAATAACTGATAAAGTTGCATAATAAATAGAAAACTAAGATGCAGTTTTATCTTAAAAATTTAATGGTGAGACCATTTGAAGAATAACAAAGTGTCCCCGATTCCTATACTAAATCGAGGGAGAAATCTGATCTTCCGATTTCTCGGTTGTCATTCTGATCAATAGTCTCATCACCACTTAAATGTGCAGTCGCAAGAATAACAATAACTAAAAACCAAGAGGTTTCAATAAATGTTACTGTAAATCTTCAAAATTATAAAAGGGTAGCAAAAAAAAAAGTATTCCCCGATTTTTAAAAAAAAAAAAAAAATACTCAGAGTTTAGCTAGTTAATCTGAATTTTTTAACAAAATTATTCTAAAATAAGGCTTAAAGATACAAAAGAAGGGAGGGGGGTGTGTGTGTGTGATAAATCCTATTAAAAAAAAAAAAAAAAAAAAAAAAAAAAAACCACTAATTTCAATGATTTGGTGTCTTATCCTTAAAAATTTTTCTTATGAAATAAGACTGGACTTTTGAATGAGAAAAATATATATTACTTAGATATATGAGAGAAAGATATTTAAACACTTATACTATAAGAGAAGTACATTTAGGTCCATTTTTCGTTTTTTCACTTTTATATTTGTGATAATTTGCTTCCAATTAACTCTTCCATTTAGAAAATTAGAATTAATTTTTTTTTTCAATGCAGATAACAGAGACAAAAAAGGCTCGCATTCAGAAAAGATATATAGAACCAGAAAATTAGACACAAATAAGTTCTTTTTAGAATCCAAGGCATTTAAATCCAGTAGTATTACCTTATAATTATATTACATTAATTTTTTAAAAGCAAGGTTTTTCCTTGAAAAGTAAAAAGTTTATTTAAACTTTTTATTTTATAAGTTTATTTTATTAAAAACGAGCATAAATCTCCTTGTATGAGATATCAAACCTCGAAGAAACAGAAGCTTATATGAATTAAGAAATAAAAAACTGAGCTGCACATAAATTACAATGATAAATGCAGCCAAATTTAAAACAAACACAAATAACAGTGGTTTTACTGCCCCTAACCCCCCCCCCCCTAAAAAAAGGCTTGATTGTCATTTTCACTTTGATGAAAACTAAATAAATTGATAAAGTTGAAAGTTCTGCTGCACCAAATATTCCTAAAGTTAAGACGAATGGGACAAAAGGAAAAAAAAACAGTGACAAAAATAATTTTTTGCAAAATAGTAAAATTACATGAATTGTCCAAAATACTTTATATCAAGAAATTTAATCAGCGTTATTTGCACTCTGCTAAAAAAAAAACAAGTTTTTTTTTTTTAATCTGAATAAATCCAAATTCTAATCAATTTTTACGGGGAAAGATTCTTCTTAGAAAAAATACATTTAAGACTTAATTTAGTTCTATGATTTTAGCAGGACGTTTTTTTGTCACTATTTCTCCTTCTAATTTCATTTTAATATTACACAAAGTTGATACACAGACAAAATCTTTCTAATATCAACTTATAATTTTTGAAATATGTTTAGTTGCTGAACCAATCCTTTAAATTGGCGAATGAATCAATGATTGCCAATTGATTTTCCATATATCTTAAAGGAAGAGATTTGAAAAAAAATTAATGAACGATTACATATTACGCTAATGACACATAAATTGATTATTTTAAGCATACAGATATGCAAAAAAAAATCCTTATAAGAAGAACTTAGGGCATTTAAATTCAACATGATAATTCATATTGATTTTCATTCGTTTTAGATTTCATTTATTCATTTGTATTTATGTCTCTGCGTTTTAAGTTTGACTTTATATCTACTCGTTTAGGCTTTAATAACACTTTCTACATTACTTCACTTGTTTTTTAAAAAGTAATTTTTAGAATTAATTTCAGTTCTTTTCTTTAATTACGTAATTTTATTATTTGTTAGCTGTATAGATACTTGTATAGTTTTTCTCCTTAAGAACTAAAATATTGGACTGCAACTTAAATTATAGGCAAATCTTAATATTAAGTCAAAAGTTTTGAGCGGCCGCAGATTTGTATAATAATTGGAGGGGTCGTGGTTCTTCTTCTTGTCTCCCATCATATAGTACAACAATGAGGGGATCCCATCATAAGGAGACACACAGGTAACCAAGAGATGGCCAAGGAGTGCCTTGGGACCAAGGTAGAGAAGCTGCCGAGCCAACAGGAGGCAGACTACGGCGTGATAAACAAAGGCTGAGCCTTAAAAGTGTTTTTCCTTGACTCGTTTGTGGTTGATCGTCTGATATTGGCACCATCCGCAGTAGTTTGCTGGGGAAGTTACCAAGAAATCGAAAATAAATGTAAATCATTAGAAATTTGGTAGACAGCTCATCTTTAAAGCCCAGCACTAGCAGGCTTCAACGTTTAAGAATTCCGGGAATCCCCTACCTTGAAACTTCGAAACGTAGACTTACGATCCACCAATACAAAACTTTGGACGAAGTCTCTTTCACTTCAGCTATGTACCAGCCACCTTTCCAGTGTGCTCGTCAACAGAGAGAATATGTGGAGCTTGAAAGCGACATACACCTCTAAGGATCCAGCCTTATTGTCCCCTCACCCCAAGGTAATTGCTTCAAAAGTTTCAATTATATCTAAGCGTTTGAGTGCAAAACTCGATAAAGGGGGATGTCACTGAAAATTTTTATTCTCGTGAATCAAAGGGCCACAGGTTTTTATCCTCTTATATATCCAGTCGACCGAGGAGGACAACCTGTCCACCATCATTCTGAAAATTCACTAAGGGTAATATGCTGGTGGGGGGAGAAGACATCAGCCTACTTTGGTCCTCTAATCAAACAGGTTCAAAATCCTTTCATGATTCCGATTCAAACAGGATACGACACAATTATCTTTCTGCTAAAAATCTGGTGGAGGGTTTGAAGGACTTGGGTGGACCACTGGCCCACATTGACTATCTAATAATACAGACTGACAATCTATGCATGATTCCGTGCAAAAAAAGGATATGTCGATATCTATGATAACAAAGTTGGACGTAGAAGAAGGGAGGGAACTCGGAGAGTCCATGTACCTATTTTAAGTCTCAAATAATACACGTTAAAAATCTTTTCGTAATTCAACTTCAAACAAAGTGAAATTTGCAAATCATCCCACTAAAACATTGACAGCGATAGAGGGAAGGGGGTGGGGTTATGTGCTAACTTTATGCACACAATAAGAAAGATTGAAGATCATTGCATGTCTCTAATTTAAACCAGGCCAACCTTTTAGCTAAATATTTGGCAACAAGGGAGGACTAAATAAAGTTAGGACAAAGCTCTTTTAGCACTGAATAAACACTTAACTTAAATAAGCCATATCAGGACTCAGCTCGTTTCTATGCCGTGTCCCCGAAATTCCACCACTTGAATAATTTTCCCCACGACTCAGGACTTGCTCGTTTCCACAACGAGTCAGTCTGCAGCCATGCTTCACTTTCCTGCAGTTTGCACTTATCAAGCTGCGTTATGTGGAAGCCAATTTCAGTATGCAGCTTGCACTTGTCTGGTTTTGGCATCAAATCAAGACTTACCTCGTTTTTGCACGTCATTCTCACAGGACCCCTGATTGCGGATCGAATATCCTTGCATAATTCAGGCTTAAACAAGATATAACAAGCCTATCTTTCAGCTCAAAGATAGCAGCAGCATGTTAAGTTCACAGGCCAAATGTTTGTCTTCAATTATCGATCATTCAATTCCTTGGATGGTTCCAGTTGGTTTTAGCAAAGTGCAATATTCCCACTTTTTCAACTAAAATGTGTCTGTGAAAATGAACCGATTATGCAATCTGAGACCCTGGGACTACCTGGGTCATGCCTCCACTTCTGGAGGTGCATCTTTTAGATATTTGAAACTACTTTGAGAAAAATACCTATCTTAAAATTTTGATGCAAAGCCTTAAAGGAGGTGGGGACAGTTCTATATTTTTCCGGAGGCAAAAAGGAACGGGGAGGGGGTTAGCTGCTCTCCGATCATGTTAATGTTCAGTCCAAATATCTACCCAAGATTTAATATAGTAAACTAAACTATTATTCATTGGATTTATAAATTAAATAAAACCAGATCTATTTGCAATTTGATCAATGTCCTACTCTCCCAAAAAGACTTCAGTCTTTTAGATTTTTACGAACTACTGTTCCCACTTGAGAAATGAGTGCCAAGACTTGACACAAAATATTACTCACCTTTTTGGGGTTTCTGTTTTTCTTCATATGGCGATTGTCCTGTGAAAAAAAAAAATCTTAAATAGTATAGGAACTGAAACTACAACAACTAAAGCTATTTCCTTACTTTACCAAATTATTGCCAACAAAACAAAGCATACTAGAACTACAGGTAGAACTTGAAAAATGACAGTTGAAGTCTGAATGCTAGAGCCAAATTCGTTTTTCAATTTATCATCCGTCTTCCCAGGGATCACAAGTATTTCGCCAAGTTTAGTAAATATCAAAATAAGCACTGAAGCAAATTTATTAGCACTGACCATTATAGAGCAGATGATTGCAACCAAGAACATGCTTCCGTGAAAACAAATATTTATGTCGCCTTGTCTTGCGATAAGCGTGGCAACTTCACTCGCAAATTTAGAGAGGACGTAAGTGCAGGGTGTAGTCGTATATAAATTATATTTACAATAGTCCCTTTTAGAATTAATTTAAAGGCGATGCAATTAAATGAGATGATATGACACAACTAGAGAAAAAGCATATTTCATAGTTAATATAAGCATTTGAGAGAGAATGGTATGCCTGTCATTAATCAGTTTGAAGGATTTATGTACACACAGAGAGAATTATGGAGCAAGAACTTGTCGAGTTTTTTTTAATTAGGAACGATGAACTGGAATTGCCAAAGCAAGATGCCTAATTCTTACATAAAAGCTAGATGCCAAAGAACGAAGTATCTCATGGAATGTTAAAGTCTTTGTTTGTGCTGCCAATAATTTTAAAATTTAGTGCAAGTGACAAAATAAATGAAGACTAGAAATACTTACGCTAAACGGGCAAGATCATTTAAAATGATCAATATCGATCTAAGAACAGGAAGTAAAGCAAGAACAGGATGAAGAAAGACCATTCAAAACACTTCCTGTTTTTAGTTCATAAGTAGAAAATGGAATTACTTTAATAGCCACAAAGGTAAATCACAACATATTTTATGCACAAATAAATTAAGAAGAAAATATTATTACGTTGTTTAAAAAAATGATGTTTAAAACATCAAGATTTTAACGTCTTTTTATTCTCCTTGCAAATTACATGCAACCTTTCGATCATATTTCCAAAAAAAACATTTTCATATACCACTACTACTAACAACAATTAACCGCAGCACGAAGCCGCCTGAGGTCTACACAGCTACGGACGCCCATCCTCCAGCCCAGTCTATTCAAAGCTTCCTCCTTTACAACCCCCCAGGAAGTTCCCATTTCCCTTAAAGCTTTCTTTATGACGTCCTCCCACCCCAACCGTGAACGACCTGCTTTCCGTTTAGCCCTAGACGGCCGAAAAGGACAATCTTGTGCAATCTGTCATCCTTCAGCCATAGAACGTGCCCTAGCCATCTTAATCTCTCTCCTATTGTTGCAATAGAAAACGAGACAGAACCAAACTTTTTATACAGTCTGTTGTTTGATATTCGGTCAGTCAGTTAAGTGCCTAAAACAATCCGTAGACACTTTCGCTGGAAAACATCCAGCAAATCTTCATCCGCTTTTCGGAGCGTCCATGCTTCAAAGCCATATTTGACTACTGTCATCACAGTAGCCTCTAATATTCTAATCTTGGTTTACAGTCTTCTCTTCCTATTCTTCCAAACCTTTTTTTTTAACTGTGAAAAAACACCCTGAGCCTGGCTATTCTACTTTTAAAATCTTCACTGCTCCCACCGTCTTTACTGATAATGCTACCAAGGTAAATGAGGCTTTCCACCAGATCAATCTTTTCGTTACCCAACCTCACCCTTTCATCTTCCCTTATTCCTAGCCTTAGTGACTTCGTCTTCTGAACATTAACTATCAAACCTATTCTAGCACCCTGAATTCGCAAAACCTCTAAAAGTCCATTCATTTTGCTCACACTTTCATCTAGGATGTTTAAATCATAGGCACAGGCATAATGTAAGTCCATGAGAGTTTTTCCTCCCCATTTGATTCCGTGGTCTCCCATTGCCTTTCCTGTGCTCCTTAAATGAAAGTACGTCAAAAAGATCCATATAAAGGGAGATAGAACACAAACCTACTTTAATACGAAACCAGCTGCTAACCTCATTTCCTACCTTAACCGCAGCAGTGTTATTCTCATACATGGAACTAATTACTTTAATGCATTTGTCTGGTATACCATACAAGGATAAGACGCTAGAGCTCTCCTATCAACAGAATCGAACGCTTGCCGTGTCTATAATACTGAGGACCAAAGGTGCATGATAACTCAGGCATTTCTCAATTATTAACCTAAGAGTGAAAATTTGGTCGACACCTCCTCTATCTTTCCTAAAACCGCACTGTTTTTTCTCTCATAACTTTGTCAACAGCATTTCTCAGTCTAAAAAGTATCGTATCACTAAGTAATTTGCTACCTACAGAGACCAGACTAATGCCTCGAAAATTACCACACTCACTCTTATCACCTTTCTTATACAGTGGGTTAATTAGGGTTTTCCTAAAATCGCTACGTACTTCCTGTTTTTCAAAAACCCTATTCATAATTTTCAGTAACTTATAGCTAACCTCAGAGCCACCATATTTAAGGAACTCATTTACCGCACTATCAGCACCTGGAGCCTTATATGTTTTAATTCTTTCAGTACTGTCGCTAATTCTTCCTCACAAAATAATTTTTTACGCACATCCAAGGTATCGCATACTTTTCCGTTCCCCTCTATATCTTTCCCTGTAAGTCTATCCCAGTTTAGCACATTCTCAAAATGTTCTGCGCATCTCTCTTTAGCTCTTTCCTTATTACTAATTGTGGCTCCGTTTCTATGTTTAATTGGGACAACTCCGGATTGACTAGTCCCTCTCAATTTATTAACATGGCAGTACAATATTTTACTATTATGCCGTCTAGTTGCATCTTCCAGATCCTCGGCAAATTTTATCCATGGCCTCCACTTTACCCCTCCTTAGTTCATAGTTTAATGCTTCCTCAACTTTCTTTACATTCCTTTTGTTTTCATATGATCTATCACTCAAATAAGTCTTATACAGGCCCCTTCTCCTCTCTATTAAAGATAAAGCTTTCTAGCTGCGCTCCTAATTTTCTTCGCTATGACACCATCAGCAACTTCACAAATTGTTTTCCTAAAATTATTCTATCCATCTTCCACACTGTCAGATTTTAAACTCTCCACTTTAGTATTCACCTGTTCATGGAAAGTTTCTCTCAAATTCTCATTCTGGAGCCTACCGACGTCATAACTTTCCCGGGGGTTGTTACCCTTCCGAAATTTCAGCTTTAAACTTACCCTAGACACTACTAGATGGTGATGTTTACTTTTAAGATCAATAGCAGCACTCCTATATACCCTATTATATTGTATTGATCCTGCCAGTCTTCGGTTTACAATAACATAATCAATAAAGTATGCTGTCTTACCATCACGTGAATACCATGTTACCTTATGAGCCATTTTATGGCCAAACAGCGCATTGGTTATAACTAGATTGTTGTACCTACAACATTGCAGCAGTCTGTAGCCAATACTGATTTCTTTTCCTGCACCAAATTTACCTATCCCTATTTCTATCGACCTGGGCGTTAAAATCTCCTAATAAAAACCCCATATTTTTGCCTCGGGCCCTGTTTATTTGCTCCTGTAGCAGTAAGTAAAATTGATCTGAGTCGCTAGTATCTCCGTCAATCGGTTCTACATGGGGAATATACTACTATAACTGATACCCTGAACTTGTTAGTCATAAAATGAGCGATTAGTATTCTATGATTAATACCTTTCCAGCCTGATCAAGACTTAGCAGCTTCCTTATTCATCATAAACCCTACTCCCTTTCTATGTACCCCATCCTTCCTGCCCAAGTAAATAAATTCTATATCACCTAATTTCATGCTTCCTACCTCTGGAATATGAGTTTCTGAAACTCCTAATAAGTCTAGTTCGAATCGTCTGAATTCGTCGCTCAAAATGTCGATACAATAGTTATTTTTCAACGTCGTAATATTCCAAGTTCCAATATTCATATTCTTTAAATCATTGAAATTATTATGGCCTCAGGAAAAGCAATGGTCCCGGATACCGGTGCAGGACGACGACCAACACATCTTCTCAAGACTACACCGAAGCGCTTAAGTCAGCTTAGAACCGGACAGCAAGAAGTCCCTTGGATCTCCAGTATGAATGCTTTCCACTTGAATGCTTTTCATGCACTGCTATTCACTAAAAGAGCAATGACAGACCGAAAATTGTTAAAATCAAGTCGTGTTAAATTTTTGGTTTTGTAAGTTTATTTTTAATTTTAAAAGCAAGTTTTCATGTATTTAAACACAGAGAACATTTTTTTTTCATCATTATCATTCTTGGTTCAGTATGCACTGAGACCCGTGTCGTAGCATGGCCAAAGATTATGTAGCAATCATTGTTAGTTACCGTAAGTTCATAGAGGTGCAACATCCTGGAAGATCAGAACTTCTTGGGGAGGGAGTCAGGTGCCTCAAAACCTAGCTTTTGCGCTAGAAGTTCTTCATATGGCAATCATAAGGGGAAGCTATTATGGTTACCCGTATGCACCAATTTCATATTATGTATCGTATTAGCACTTTCAACTCTTCCCTCCTTCCCATCATTGACACCCATTGGATCGGGGGCATTTGTCCCCCCCCCTTAGATTTCAGAAATACATTATTTTTAGTATTTCCATTGAAAAACACCCTTTTTGGTATTTTCAGTGGAAAAAATAATCGCCACCTAAATCTTGAAAAATGATTCCCCTCCCATAACATTTTCGTGAATTGACGCCACCGTCCAAGGTCGACCAGGTCCCCATATACTAGATACCACAGATCCCAGAGGTAAAAAAAATAGTCTTAAGAAGTCAAAGGATATTTTATTCCATAGCACAGGTCTTACCCCCCCTTCCGATGGTTTCCAAGAGATACTGTTCTTGACTTTAACAAGATAAGTACTGTAATACAGGCTATCAATTGAACGAATTGTTCTTATTCAAAATCTACCACGCAAACAAAACCAAAAACGACTTCTCATACTTGTTAATATGAGTAGTCACCTCATCACAGCTTCCTTTTGAAGCAAAGAACAAAGGAGAGAGTTCAAAGAAGTTCTTTATTTGACCTAATAATATTATAGACGAAAAAAAAACTAACAAACACAAAATAGTAGGTAAAAATTTTAATTTGCTACAAGTTTTGTTTTATTTTTTTCTGTGTAAAGTAGCAAAGTATCTAAATCTTCAGCTGTTTTTACTTCAATAACATCAGCAATTCTCATTCCAAAACAAATCCTTTTAGATTAGCAATATATGAACAAAACTAAGATTTCCCTTGACTTTTACATGGATTAACCATTATGTCAGCCATTCAGATACTAATTCAACTAGACCACCAAACAAAAAACAGAGACAATCCAAAAAGAAGAACCATTGCACCAATCCCCCGAAGGAAAAATAAACCTTTTTTTTTGTGTGTGTGTGTGTGTGTTTGCTCGTGTACTCAAATGGAGGATATGTTCTTAAGCAACTTTACAGTATACATATAGCTGAATTGGCTCTCAGGGAAATTACTATTTTATCGATGGCTGACAAGTTTTCTGACCTTTTTAGTACTTACCACTACTTCTTGGGAATATCCTTTGGCGGTCAAAAATAACAAGCCAATCAAATACTTTGATGCTAAAAGATTGATTAGCTTAGAAGGTGGAACTGATCAGGCTGGTTGAAAAACAATACAAAGAGACACATAAAAGCCCTGGATTGATCTCTAATAGGCACAATAAAGCAGACATCAAATACAGAGAACTTTCCCTGTTCCTACAAAGAAACATTAGTCGAAAAGCAAATGTTATATAGTACAATAATGAAACAAAACCAATACACAACCAAAGGTAGACAAAGCAAAAGTTAATGAATAACAAATAAAAACTGGACAATGTAATATGTTAGATAGAGTATATTCATACTTTGTCTGCTGGAGCACAGTGGGAGTCAATAAGTTTCATTTTTTCCTCCATCCATGGCTGTGAGATAACCTTGACGCTGCAAATAAACTGTCTGTCTTCAGGACCGGGAGTGCATTCAGTACTTGACTCAGAACAAGAAGACATAAAGATGGAAATATCCAGGTAGTACAGGATTCCAGCTACAACCTGAACATTTTCCCGCACATTATTACATGTTAAGATTCAAGAATAATTAGCACAATATGCGGTCACGCAATGTACAAGCAATTTATACTAGAAATGATCTCTAACCCTCATTCATAAGTAAAATATCTGAGCTAAGTTGATAAAATAATAGAACAAAACAAAAATGTAGAAGAAGAAATAAGATGTACGTTGAATAAAAGAAAACAAAATGGATAAATGTTAGGCTATAATTTAAACTAGTAATCAAAGCAGGAGAAAACTAAACTGAAAATTCCAAAACAGTTCAACTAATTGTGGTTCTAAGCAAAGACTGATCCTTTTCACTAGTAACCAACCCTAAAAATGGAAGTTAAACAACAATTTATGCATCAAAAGAACATCCATTTCATAGTGATTTTCAATATGACAAATTAATTCGGTTTAATAGCAATTTCTATGATAAATTTGCTTGGTGTCAGAAACAGGTGAAACAAAGAGTTGCGATCTTGATTCAAAATTACTAAATCAAACTCAACTGTGCCTGTTCAGCCAGGTTTCATCTTCAATCTACATTAGGAAACAAAATGATAATCAAATTTCCTTTAAGATTAATGGTCACTAAAACAGAAGATTGCTGACAGATGTGTGTTTATACCTTGTCTATTTGTCATTTTTTTTCCAATGGTGATCTTGTTGAGATAGCAGTCATAGAATACTTTAAGTCATTCAAAGAAAAACCTTAATTTTTCGTTTCCTTATTAAGTAACAAAAGACATAGCACTACAAAAGTGAGTACTCCCCCATAGAACTACGATTTTGGCCCATAAAGGGCCAAAATACTATCCAGTAGAAATTTACGAGACAGCTGGTCGATTTAAAACTATCCAAACACAATTTATAGGACGTCCAAATTTTCCTTGGAATGAAGAGAAATTAAGAGGTAAATTTTAACCCAACATCAAAACGTAAATTTTTGTTTAGGAATTGCAGAGTGAGAAAAGATGCCTTCCTTGCAAACCTGTTAATTATCATAACTAATGACTTAGCATCAACTACATAAGCCACAAAACAATATTGTCAACCCACAGAATATTATGTAAGAGTAGACAAAAGAAGACTTATTTAAGTGCATTATTAAACACTACTGAACTAAAAATACATGGTGCAACTTAAAAGCTCACCTGCTTTCTTCCTTTAATGATCTTTGAAAACACACGTTTGTTATCATCATCATCATAGGCATCCAATGTATTCAGAGCAAAGTTTGCTGCTCCAACAACAGTTTCATCTTCAAGATCTTCAATGGAAGAAATCCCTCCTAAAATTAGCAACATTCTCAGATTTGTAATATTAGTATTCAATTTTTCAGGAAAAAGTAGAAAATCAGAGGCAAAAGAAAACAATTGACAAAAACATACTCAGGACAAAGTCTGTTCAATGAGATGAATAGAACTGTATATACTTTAGAGTAGGGGACGTAGAGTATGGTAACTTTAAAGAGTTGAAACTGGCACTGGTGTAACAAAAGCAATAACCATGCTACCAAACATTTGGTGTTTCTATGCATTTTTTCAAACTTTGCAATTTAATTTTTTCGGAAACTAACATCAGGCACTTATTCCTACGCTGATCTTGCCAATTATACTAATTAAACTAACTTTACCTTATTACTACATTAAAAAACACCAGGAAACATCAAATGTTGGATGAGATTGGTTGGGTTTTTTTTCGTGACACTAGTTTCTAGCACTAGTTTCTTGTCTTTCGTGGCATTTTTTCAAACTTTGCAATCGTGTTTTTTTTTTAGAAACGCTTATTGGACACTTATTACTACACTGATTTTTCCAATTAAACAGATTAAACTATTTTTGTCTTATCAAACTAAAAACGCCATGCAACACCAAATGCCAGACAGAATCAATATTTTTTTTTTGTGTCACCAGTTTCTATTCTTATAAATTATCCATACTTTTGGGTAGAAGGTTTATACATACTTTGCTGTGGGGGGGGGGGGGCTTTAGATAATGGCTTCACTCAAGTTTTGTGCAGATATGGCTAGGAAATGTGAAATGTATTGCCTTTTTGTACTCAATAAAGCTCAGATAAGTCATAAACAACAAGTAGAACAGTAAGGAAATTTTTAATACAAGACAGTGGAATGCAACTTTAGATGAATATTTTGACCCCATATCCAAGGGCCATCCTCACCAAAACAAATGAAAAAGAAAACGAAGAATATAAAATAAATCACATTAAAATACAATCTTTAAAACTAAAACATTTTCTCAAAACAGTCATAGAATCATTACTTCAGGAAAGTTTGGCCAGGACTCTGGTTGAATTTTCCTATTCTGGTTGAATTTCAATTTGCAATTTCGATTTGTTTGAAGTTTTAAACTTGCTCCTTACTTTAGTTAAAAAACCTTTTCTATTTGTTTAATTACATTTCATGAAATTGTAAAATCTTATGAATACAATACATTTGGTAATACAGAAAAAATGATCAATATTTTAATGATCTCTCTTTGGATTTTGATGGGTAATCAAACAGTTCGAAGTAACGAACTGTAAGTAAGGAGCAACCCTGCTCAATAGTAACCAAGACTCTAAAAAACGAAATTTTGAAAAAAATTGATATTTTAAAAGAATTGGCTTATTATGCTGATTCTAAATACATAAGTTTCATTAAGTTTAGTCTTACCCATCAAAAGCTATGAGCCCAGAAAATTTGTCTGATTTTCGAAAAAAGCGGGAAAGACCCTCTAGATCTCATAGAAGTTTAATGAAAGTCACACCATCAGATTCAGCATATCAAAGAACTCTAATGTAGAGGTTTCAAGCACACATCTAAAAATGTGGAAATTTATTATTTTTGCCAGAAAAAAGATTACAGATACATGTTTATTTTTTTCAGGGGGTGATTGTATCGACCCAGTGGGCCTAATACATCGAGAGAAGGCCGATTGGAACGGAAATGAAAAGTTTTAGTACCCTTTTCAAGTGATACAAAAATTGGAAGGCAATTAGGCCCCTTCACATACCAATCTTTCCCCAAAATCGTCCAATAAAAATTATGAGATAGCTATTTTGTTAGCATAGTTGAAAGGCCCAGTAGCTATGCCTTTGAAGATAAAATGACCCCCTACAGACCTTGGGGAAAGGTTCTTAAGTAATGAAATTTGCCCATTGTTTACATTAATATTTATTATTGGGGAGAGGATTTTGCATGGGGAGAATTTTCCATGGAGAGGGAATTTTCCAGGGGAAATTTTACACACGGTGAACTTACCAGAATCCCTATACAAAATGTCTTTATATATCTTGCTTTCTCTTTACCAATTCAATTTTACGTGTGGAAAGGTTAAAGGTAATTGTCCAGGGTAAATTTTCGTCAGGATTGAATTGTCCAGAGGATATTTCTGTGGGGAGTGGGATTTTTCCGTGAAGGTGAAGCCAGATTTCCTGGCTTTATTTAAAAAACGATCAGGAATTAAATAAAAAAAAAAACAAGTTTTTTCAACTGAAAGTAAGGAGCGACATTAAAACTTTAAAAAAAAGCAGAAATTATTGCGTATATGAGGGAGGTTGCCCTCTCCTCAACCCCTAGCTCTTTACACCAAAGTGTCCCAATCCTTTAAAAATGACTCCAGAAACACAAAGATCATTTAATATGAACAATAAGTAATTTTTTTAAGTGTAAAAAAACTGTAGGGTGAAGAGTGAGGTGTTGAGGAGGGGGCAAATCTCCTTATATACATAATAATTTCTTTTCATTTTAAGTTTTAATATTGATCCTTACTTTCAGTTGAAAAAAACTTGTTTATTATTTAATGAAGCTTAGAGACAAAAAACTAAGATATAAACTCCTAGCATTCAGTTCTATTGAGCAATGCTGAAGTGTTACATGGATATTTTTTAACAATGTTGACAGTTTTGAACTTAGTTATCAAACACCAAAATATTCAATGCCTTTAGACTCAGTCTTTGTAAAATGTAATTATCAAAGTATGTCAAAGTATCAAAGTATATTATCAAAGTATGTGTCATCATCAAACCCTGGAATGCACAAAATCCATCAACTCATTTCTGATAATGGATTAATTTTGGATAACCCTCTAAAGATTCCTAATTGTTTCAATTCTACTTTTGCAAATAACTTCTCAAGTGCCACTTCCTTGAGCCACCCTTACATACCAGCCAGATCTATTACTAAAAAGATGACTGAAGTTGAAATAGATCATTAACCAGTACTAAATAAGCTGATTAAACTAAATCCTAACAAATCAAAAGGACCTGATGGTACTCACCCTAGGCTTCTCAAAGAAATAGCCTTTTTCATTGCCTTACCTTTAGCTGATATTTTCAATATGTCACTGAAATTAAAAATAATACCAGATGATGGCATTGGCAAATGTTATATCCATTTACAAAATAGGAGATAAATCCAGGCCTAAAACTACCATCCTATTAGCCTTACTTCTGTATTTCAAGATAATTGAGGGGATACTGAGTGAATCTGTTGTCAAACATCTTGATGATAAAGATTTAATTACCAGTAATCACCATGGCTTCAGATGTAATCATTCCATTCAGATAGGCTTAATCCAATCATATGATATTGTCACTAAACTCATAGATCAAGACCTCCCAGTAGATATTGTACTTCTGGATATGGCAAAAGCATTCAATAAAGTTGACCATAATTACTTGTTGATTAAATTACAGGCTTATTGCATAAATAGCCATGTAGTAGATTGGATTGGCACCTTTTTGGGTGGAAGGTTGCAGTGAGTTTTTGTAACTGATGAAAATGAAATCAAGTGTATTCTAATCTAACATCAGTCATTAGTGGAATTTTCTATTTCTATTTCTACGCTTTTGTTGACGTTTGGTCTGTCACTTCCAAGCATGATCAGTTTTTCAAGTGGCAGCTGATTTTACTCAATGGCTGACGTCATGATGCTAGCTTGTGTCCCAGTGTCAATCTTGAATTTCACACTGAACTGGTTGGCAATTCTTAGTTTAGCATATGGCTGGCCATCAGCTTTATCCATTATTAGTTGATGGATGAATAGCTCATCAGTTTGTTGAGCTTCAGAACTGATGATGTTCATAGTCTTTTGGCTACCACAACAGACACAAGCAAAATGGTTGGGTTTTCTGCAGACCCTGCAGATCTTCGCTTTTGCAGGGCACTGGTGATTACCACATACTCTCCACCACAGAAGTGACATTCATGC
This sequence comes from Artemia sp. Qi Xiang Cuo, assembly GCF_049724085.1. Taxonomy (NCBI): domain Eukaryota; kingdom Metazoa; phylum Arthropoda; class Branchiopoda; order Anostraca; family Artemiidae; genus Artemia; species Artemia sp. Qi Xiang Cuo. The sequence continues at coordinate 52,941,281 of NC_142800.1, forward strand.
TTTTCAATTCGATCACGATTAGGTTTCCACAGTTTATTTTGATCCTTTTTGATGATTAATTAAAAAAAAACTTTTTCCACAAATTAAGTTTTTCAAAGAAAAGTAAAGAACTCCATTAAACCAAAAATGAGCAAAAATAAAATAATCCACCAAGCATGAAACTACCACAAATCAGTATCGATAAATAAATGAAACCCAAAACGAACAGAAATTACAACAAATAACCAAGTCAAACACAAAACAAGCAGAAATTAACATGAGTAGGGCTCAAAACCCCTATGCCTTCCCAAGGCCAGAACATAATTTGCGCTTTACTGAAGAAATATAAATGTTTTTTCTTTTATAACTTTAATAAATTATAAAATATCAAGATTTTGATTACTAAATATCAGTATATGTATATTAAACTGACAATGCACATTCATTTGTATTTTTTTCAGTAAAGTGGAAAAAGTTTTTTTTATTAATTTCTGTTTGTTTCATATTGACATAGTCTTTCCAGGAAAAAGAAAATAATACTTTAAATCTTCTCGTTTTTTTAAGACTTTATAGTTTGGCCTGCTATTTGTATGCTGGAGAAAAACTTTCAGCAATTTTTAACAACATATACCCTTTTAAAAGTCCGGACACAAATAGTAGTGTTTAATTTAGTTTCATACCTCCTCTAGTTGACCAGAAATAGAAAACTTGATACCATTTGTACAAAAATCTGTTTACTTTCTTTGATAGCTTGGAACAACTTACGCTATTTTGTTTTGGTTAAATTTTAAGGGCAGAAGTAGCCCCAAAAGCTTGAACATAAGAACCTCATTCGTTCTTGGGATATTGCTGGGATGCCTTATTGGGAATTAACACAGTGCATTTTGATTTGATCTTAGGGCAACATTTAGTTTTTAAACATAATGGGCAAATGGGAGGGGGGGCGTGGGAGGGGTACTAGTTGACCTCCAATCACTTTCGACTATTAAAAAGGGCATTAGCCCTTTCTATTTTCAATCAAATGAGCCCTTTTCGAAGTTCCTATGGCAACTTCTTTGATACAAAATTCAGGGTTTGGACAGGTCGATTCGTTTCAAATTATAGGCTCTGTCCTATTTTTATAGGATTTCCTGGGCCCAAATATAGGATTCGGAAGTCCTCGGGATCAGATCTGTGGTAGATGGCGTAGGATGCCTGGTCACATAAATTCGTCATTTCCGAGTTCGACATTCGTCATTCGAATTTTTGCATTCATTTAATTTTTTTTTTATTTCAAATACAAACTGTACAAGTAGTAAAAAAAAAGCAAAAAATAAGATACACATACTGTGCCAATAATTGACTGATACAGGTAAAATATTTGGAATCACTCTTGCTGCTTCTTGGGCATCAATTTTGATATGAGGTCAGTTTTTCTCTTAGCAAGAGACTGCTCCATTCTTGCAGATTCCACCATCTTCTCTCTTTCACTTGTTCTGGACTCAGCAGCCTTGTTCTGTTCTACTGTTCTCTTTTCTTGCTCTGATGCTCTAAGTTTTTTCTTTTTGCTTTCCAGATCTTCTATTTCTTTCTTTTTGTCATGGACCTCCTGCAACTTCTGCTTACTGTCCTCTTTGAAAGCTGGTTTCTCCTTCTTGGATAGCTCTTCTTTCTTCTTTTCATCCAGATATTGTTGATACCAAGACCGTGCAGAACAAGCAAGATTCAACAGCTCTTTTGTAATAACAAACTGTTCTGGTTTTCTCCATAAAGCCTCAACATGGCATATACCTTGAGTCTCGCATCCAGAACGCATTCAGACATCAAGGCCTGGTCTTCACCAAGGATCCTACCAGAACACAAGAACCCACGCTCAACATCTGCACTGCCATGCAAGAACGTCAGCACTGCTTTGATAAGCTTGGTAAGTTCCGGGTACTTGCTGGCCCCATGCTTATTCACCAGTAAAAATAATAGCTCCTAAAATGATCAATCCAAGTAATGTCCTCACAGGGTCCAGTTTCCGTTCACAAAAGCAGCCACTCAGCCTGGGCGACGTCTGAGCTTACTCCAATTGCAATCTTGTGTGCCACAACCGCTATGTCTGCAATGCTTCTTGAATCCTTCATGTTGATTGGACTCAAACAGCATAAAGCCTCTAGAAAACCATCCTTTTCCAGAGAACATTTGTCCAAAATATGGCAAATAACCGGAATAAAATGTTTTTGCACATTGACATAGAAAATGGCCTTGTTTTTCAGTGTTGCTTTCTCACCAAAAGCTTGTTCCACATTTTCTGAAACTATGGGCTTTTCTGCAAATTTTTCTGCAAGGTTCAACATTTCTGGTGAGATATTTGCAATCTCGGTCATGAAATCTGGAGTAAAGATCCGTCTGCAAAGCGTCACAACTATTCTTTTGATCTCTGAGTGCAGAACACGAATGAGAGGCTCTTCGCTCTTGAACAGTTGGGTGAAACTCATGAACAGTTCTTCTGAGGCTAGAACAAACTCGAGTTGGGCCTTCATCATTGCACTTCTGATATAAGCCACAATCTTTAGAAATTTGGGAGTGGACAGAATATTATTCAGTTTTTTCTCTCTCGGCATGAAGTTCAGGAAGTACTCTAAGATTGCCAGCCACTGCTGCATGATTCTAGCAAGGACACGACCAATTGTCAGCCAGTGGCTTGAGACATGCTGCATGAAAGCATTCTCTGGCACTCCCACTTTCTTTTTGCAATTTCAATATTCTTCACAACATGCAGGCCAGCCATCCAAAAATGAATGCACAAGAATAACAAAGTTGGAACTTTCTTCTCCAAACACCTGAAGACCTTTCAAGAAAGTGTTATGAATTATATGGATGTTGCCATTATCAATGTTCAACATTCCCTTTCCTGTCACTTTCTTTTTTTCAGCATTGAACTTGTTCCAAACGCTTTTGTTGATGTTTGGTCTGTCACTTCCAAGCATGATCAGTTTTTCAAGTGGCAGCTGATTCTGCTCAATGGCTGACATAATCTTCCTATACAGGTCATCACTTGTCATGTGGCCCATAAAACTTGTGCATAAATGTGTGCTCTGGATTTCATTTCCATATAAGGACCAATATCAAACACATATCTGTAACTGTTTCATGCCAGCGTTGTAGGTTGTCTCTTCATATTCTAGTACAAAATATGACTGAATGTCCTTCACAAGCATTTGCTTACAGTTAGGATGCAGCACATTGGTGATCAGATACATGAGTTTCTTCACACATAGGGACATATTTTACCAGGGAACATCACATGGAAGGTTGCAACAATATGGTCTGAAGAGTTAGCAGACATGGAACTCTGTACTGTCTGAAGTGCTCATATTAACCCAGCTTTATAAGTGGCATCAAGCTCACAAAACATGTTTGTACCAACTAATGGTTTATCCTAGGTTGTTTCATCAACTTGAGATTGTCCAGTCAGGTGAAGCTGTAATGGATGTAGTTGAGCAGTAACTGCGGCTTTGTGTTCTGCAGATCACACATGTTAGTTTAGCTGAGCAACCCCAGCTCTGCAACCAAGATTTTTCAAGCAGAGTTTGCAAAAGAACAAGTACTGGTCGTTCCCAGTCTTACACCATTTGCCAATCTTTCTACTGCTGCAATCCGTTTTAGAAAGTCATGAACTATTGAACTTGGTAAGCCCCATACTTAATTACCAAGCATCACCTGCAAAATAGCATCCCATGATTAAAAGGCCATAAAAAGAAAAAATATGGATATGTCTGAAACTGGGCTGTATTTGCCTTTTATAGCATTCAGCCAGGAAACGCATAAGTTGCAAGAACTCAGTCTCACTAAGCCAAGACTGCTAGCCTATATACTGATCTTTGCTCATTTTTGGACAGGCCCAACATGACAAAAAACAAAACATAGGCTACTAAGTCAACACAACAGCATAGGCCAGGCAGAAGCAGCTTACTAATCCCAACACAAAGCATTAGTTAAGTTCAAACAGCTCAACAGTTGCAATTAATTATCAATCTACACCAAAAGACAGCACAGTCTACAAGCACAGTCAAAAGCAAAGAAAAGCACATTTTGGCCTACTTAACAAGCACTAAAAATTGTAAATCATGAGCAATGTTCTTGGTGCTCTTCAGCCAAAAATATAGGAATAATATGATTTTAGCCAAAATATAGGCATTTTATAGGAGTGCATTAAAATATAGGAATTTATAGGCGAGTCTGAACCCTGTATATAGAATATTTGAAAACAGATCAATGCAAATCTGTCAAATCTGTTTATTTTTCACAATTTTGCTAAAAAAAAAATTGTATAGCAATAAAAGAAGTGATGATAAAGGTTCTCCCCCTGGAAAATATGTAAACTAGGATTATTATGCATATTAACAAGTAAGAATTGTTTTCTTAACATGTCTTTTTATGACCTGGGGTGGTTGTAAATTTATACCATATAATTTAGCTAGGATGAAAGTGAAAACATCATTTGATGCTTTTTTATGCTCTTTCATAATTCATATAAAATACCTTCTGGGCCTCTTTAAGGGCTCAAGATGCAATTAGCCCCAGAAGCAATTCTTGAATTATGAAAGAGCATAAAAAAATGTATAAAATGTTGTTTTCATTTTCATCTTAGCAAAACTAGCCTATAAAACCCACTAAAAATTTACCAGCAATTCTTACTCCATATTATGCAGAATAATCATTGGCTAGTTAACAAATTTTGCAGGGGAAAACCTTTATCTTCACTTCTTTCCTTGTTTTCCTATGAAATTCATGGATTTCTTAGAACCTAGCCTATAGGGGAGACCGGGGCATTGAGGACACTTTTTCACAGGATTTCAAATAACTTTTCAGTAAGACTCTATTTTGAACATCCGATCCTACCAACATTAACTTCAGTATGTTAGCTTTATTTGAGCTATTTACAACAAACTTGTACCTCCAGATTCTCATGGGAAGTGACCAAACGAAAAGTGGCAAAAGTGTCCATATACCTGGATTACCGGGGTATAACAGACATTTGGTATGGGTAATTTGGACACTGATGTCTATTATACCCTGGGCTGCTAAAGTCATAAATAGAAGAATAAAAATCAGAAGTAAAAAAGAGAGTAAAAGAGAAGCATAAGAAATCAGAAAGAGAAGAGTAGGTTGTTTATTAAAAATGTATTGAATATATATAACAGCTAGGTATGCAGTGACAACTTAGGCAATTTTCAGCTGTAGGCTTTAATTCAACTCAGTTGTTCAGCTGTGGTAGTTTAAGCAATCACAACTACTTGATGTCAAATTGGGACAGGTTGACTTGAAAAAAAGCTGTTCTGCTTGTCGCATAGTGCCACCAGTAAATGATGGAGGCCCATGTTCATTTTGATGCTTGCTCTGTTGAATGTAAAAAACTGACCTGTTCTTGTAAACTTCAGGAAAGCCACAAGTCTTTTTAAATAGAGTACCTCATATTTGTCTTCCTCCTGTGAAACTATCTTCCCAACTGAGTAGATTGGGATTTTACCTATTTTTCCCTTTTCAACTAGTACATAGTCATCAGTTTTCACTTATTCATAGTCAATGTCTTCCACAACATCTGCATGCATACTTTCATCATCTGAGTCACTTAGATGGAATTCTTCTTCCATTTCATCCTGACTACTCTCCATGGTGTCAAAACTCTGTACCTTTTCTCCTTTTTTTGCTAATTTTTGCCTTGTTACTTCTCACTTTTTTCTTTCCCTTAGCCTTTGCTGTTAGTTCAGCGAAGTCTTTTATAAGTTGATTTTAACAGGTATGTCAGTGGCTATAATGCTTTTGGTCCTTTTGCGGCAGGTAATATTTTGTCTGGCACTGACTTTAGGGTGAGGAGAAATCTTTTCAAGGGAGATATTTGGGCATACAGGCATTTGTTCTCGTAATTCTGAAGATGCACTAGAAGATGGGTTTGGTCTAGAAAGATCATTGCTTTCATGAGGATTAATGCTCAGAGTGGCTGGTTCTGCATGATCAGAGACATAGGAACTCAAGAATTTCTCATCCATAAAAATATTGCAGTTGAAGGGATAGACTCCAGAAACTCTGAAGCCAGTCTGAATACTCTGCGGCATGAAAGCCTGCGGAAAAGCAGTGCTAAGCAGTCCTGCAATATTATCAATCTTTATGAGCTGACCAGGATGGGTAAGCATCCACACATTGGCAGCTCTATTGTAGTGAGCTTTTAATGGTTCAAAGACAGATTTATCCAGAGGTGGAAGCTTCTGACTTGTGTGTGGTGGGATAGTAAGTATCACAATTCCATTCAATTTAACATATTCTACTGATTCTGGGCTTATATGGCTTGCATGGACATCCATGATCAATAAGACTTTGAGGCAAAACTACATCATGTGTGCTTTTGAAACTGTTTATGAAATTCTGGAAAGGTTTGAACAGTCATCCATCTGCCTACATAAACAGCACCTTTTGTGCTTTAGGGGCACCAGAGACCATACAATCTTTGAAGTGAAAACATGGAAAGACAGTGAAAACAAGGGGGGTATCGCTACACCTGCATCACTAACTGCACAACATACCGTTACAAGCTCACGCCTCTTCGCTGCTGTTAGTTGACCAACTTGCTTAGCATCTTTTGGTGCTAACACTTTCTTAGGCTTTGCACAGTTGTAAGATCAGTTTCATCAACATTCCATATAGCATAAGTGTCTTTTTCTAACACAGCTGAGTAACTGTCAAAAAACTCATTGACTGTTGTTTGATTGAATGCTGTTGCCCCAGCAATGCTTGTAGCTTGAGGAGAACGGATAGACACACTTGGGTTTCTTTTCAAGAATAATGTAACCAATCTCCACCAGAAATTTTATTATTTTCCAGCTGTCCGGAATCTTTTTCTTCCGCATTTTTTCAAACTGGTGGGCCAGAATTCTATATTGTTTTGGCGGCGTTTATAGTGCAGCTTACTAGCTTTTGTCAGATAATTAGCTAGATTGTTTTCTTCAATACCACTTACTATTTTTTTCACACCATTATCAGCTTTAAATACCTCTGGTTTTTTACTCTCAAATTCTTTTAAGGCACTTCCTTCCAAGGTTTTACACATCTTATCTTGCTTACTCAAGGAATGTTGAGTTTCCTTCTTGGAAACACCACTGCGAATCATTAGCAAAGCTTCTTTAATTGCCTGCTCGTCTGTTAAGCACCTGGTTGACTTTCTTAGATAATTTTTTACCATCTGAAACAAAATTATCTATTATAATCTAGATGTAGAGTAGATTTTGCTGCTATTGGGGCATCATGGACACTCCTGTCAATATTACCCTGGTTGTTGGTGTCCATATTCCCCCTTAATCAGTTACAATAAAAAATTAAAGGATGTCCTCTCCACGAAGTGCCACTTCAAATTATAAGGATACAATGACTAGCCCAAGCAGTGCTCTCTTGAACTTACCTTAAAAAAATTGTGAAACTAAATACTGCTGGCTGAAAATCTTAATTCAGTGAAAACAAAGAAATTTACTTCACTTTTGAAAATTCCAAATTTATGCTCTCAGAAATGAATGAGTAATCACAACAACAGAAGTCATTTACCATGTGTCTCTACCATTAATGCTACCTGTTTTGACTATAATGAACTTTAATCTAGAGTCACCTGGAGTATATAGGAGTGGGGTGTCCATATTACCCAAGTGTCCATATTGCCCTGGTCTCCCCTATATTTACAGAGTAAATACTCCTATGCCCCTCTCCCCTAATGTGAAAATATGTACCCAGAATTGTATCCTGAATGTAAATATACCATTCATTTGCATCACAAATGAATTTTACCCCCATATTAGCCATATTGTGGATATCTTTATATTCCCAAATCTTTCTGCAAGGGACAAAAAAGTGTTTTGATCCTTAGGCCTATACCTTTGTTTAATCCTAGTTTATAGGATTTTAAAGATATATTAATCTATTCCTAAATTTTAGGGAAAATTCCTTGCTATTGTTTAAAATTCTATTGACATAACATGAATTGCACTTTCAATAAACCAATGAAAAAGAGATTGAAACTGAAAATCATTGTAGCCTAGTTTAGATGCCTAATTATCTTGTCAGAAATCAGATATGCATAGGCTTGTCATGCATACAATCTTCTAAGCCCTAGAGATGAGAACAAACATGGAAATTGTAAGCTAGCTTGCAAGCCTACATTCCTAGGATACATTTTGGTAAAATTCTACTTTAGCTACTTTTAGCTATCTTAGAAAGGGTTTAGGTAAGGAAAATGAAACTTTCAGCAATGGGTCTACAGGCCAAAGTAGCCTATGCCCCAGGAAGGTATTTTGAAGTACATATCTCCACTCCTTCCAGCCCTAGAGGGTTCTAAAATTATCTACATGGCAGGTCTATACCTATTGAAATTTGGAAAAAACAACATTTTAACTTAATTTACAGTTAGCCTATCAGTTTCTTTTTCTCTGGCTTTAATTCTGAAAATGCAATTCCTATTTGAGTAGAATTTTAAGCCATATCAATGTTCTTTTTTTTAATTTAGGAATTGTGTTTGCATATATTTAAAACCTTATAAATTGGAACTTAGCAAAGTTGTGAAGCTGAAAACAATTTTGTTTTATTTCATTTAAGCAGACAATCTATTTTACAAGATTTCACTTTTATAACACACAGATTTTTAAAGGTCATCAAAGGTCAGGACTTGGTAAATAGTCTATTTACCAAATCATATTATCAAGTTATGACTAAAGTGAATATACCACTTGATGCCTTTTTTTTATGCTCTTTATGAATATAATAATCATTTTTGTTGGAAATGAATTTTAGCCCCCATCCCTATATATACCAATTCAGGGAGTAAATATCTACCAAATCATATTATTGAGTTAGGACTAAAGTGAATACACCATTCAAAGCCTTTTTTATGCTGATTAGGAATATAATAATCATTGCTATCAGAAATGAATTTCACCCCCCCCCCCCATATATGCCAATTCAGGGTTAGGTTGTAGAAATATATACCCTGAATTGGTATATATAAGGGGGGGGGGCTGAAATTCATTTCCAATAGAAATGATTATTATATGCCTATTTGTAATAAGCATAAAAAAGGCATCAAATGGTGTATTCACTTTATTCCTAACTCAATAATATGATTTGGTAGATATTTACCTTCAGGGTAGTCTACATAGCCTATTTGCACATTAGGGAGGTGGGGGATTTTCTGATGTAAATCAGAGGTAAGTTTAAACTTCCCCCACACCCCCTGATGTGCAAATATATACCCTGAATTGGTATATACAGGGGTGGGGAACTAAAATTCATTTCTGACTAAAATCATTATTAGCCTATATGCATAAAGAGCATAAAATAAGGCATCAAGTGGTATATTCACTTTAGTCATTACTCAATAATATTATTTGGTAAATATTTACCCAGGACCCTGTAGAGGGAGAAGGAGTGGAGGTAAGTTCTTTAACATGCCTTCCCCGGACATAATTTAGCCTGTAGACCCATCCCTGAAAGTTTCATTTTCCTAACCTAACCCCATTCCAAGACATCCAAAAGTAGAATTTTATTACTCGAAAGCCTAACCTGTAGTTCGATGCTGGGCATAAGCAAAGGCAAGGATAAATCCTAGAAAAATTGCGCATTTCATGTTAAATAGATTCTTCTTCTTCTTCTTCTTCAATTATAGGCTTCGGATGAATCCATTTAACCTTTTTCGTATTGTCTGATTATGTCAGGGGTGTCCTGGGAAATCAAATATAGAGATTAGACTATTATTATTCAATAATAGGCTTTATACATCATTGATGAAACCACCTATATTTAGGCAGTTAAAGACAGCTTTGAACAATTCAGCATCATCAGTTGAAGAGTGTCTCCTTTGTGTTAGTTGGTCAATATTAGGGGTTAGCTTGAGGCGCTTGAATATAGCAGATAAAGTTAGCCATTCTTTTTTATGGTTGAGAGTTGCCACAGGGCAACCAAAAAGAACAAAATCCAGTTCCAGTTCAAAATTTTGTAGATTATCGTTTTGAGTGTCATGCTGAAAACAGGCGGATGGCTTCTCAGAAATCTTGTTCAAATGTTTAACCATGCTATTCTGGCACGTTGTAATTTTGGGGAATCTGTATCCAACATGCTTGGAAACCGTAAGATGAAAAAGCTTTAAAATTTTGCTGGGTATAACATGGAGAACCTGAGAACAATTTTTGTCAAACCCGCTCAAAACACGCTTCAAACTCGGTGCCTGCAAACATCACAACCCATGGCAAATTCGATGTTAGATGTGCGTTGCCTAGAAGGAACACTCTGGCTCGTTAAATTTTCAGGAACCGGTGTCCAACAGGCTTAAAACTCGTAAGATGAAAACATTTTGAAATTTTGGTGGGTAAAACACGGAGAACCTAAAAATACTTTTTGTCAAACCCGCTAATAACACAGTTCAGACTCCATGCCTGAAAACACAACTCAGATCCCCATTCAGTCTGTTTAAAAAATTAAGGCTGTGTCTACATTCGGCGTTTTGCGAAAAACTGGATAGTGTAGACTGCTAGTGTCGTTCCATTTTTCGTTTCTAGGTACGGCACAAAATGATGCCAATAAGTGGCCCAGCATATAAAAATTCCAGAAGTGAAGACGGATTTACCCGTTTTCTGGGAGCCTTGTCAAGCAATAAATAAAAAAAAGCTATGAGACTTACCAAAAAAGATAACGAGGCTTCAAAAAATCACAAAAATGGTCAAATCAAGAGACTTTCTCACTAATTGAAACCTAAAAGGACAAACGTGATGATCGGAGAACTAGACATAAACCCGGAGAATGAAAAACTGGCAGAAATGTATCAGTCTAGATTAGTAATGCACACTGCTACCTGTCTCCCAGTTTTCCAGAATACGATAAATGTAGACGCAACCTAAAAATTCTTAGACCCGACTACCAAGAATCTACTTTTCTGATACCCTAATAGTTAAAAACCGATAAATCTCTGACTCCAACCAAAAAATCTGGCAGGGTTCTATTTGCAATAATGAAGCTTCTCATTTTTAATAGAAGTGTTTATCTGCTATCTTGTTCTTTCCTGTGATGAAAAAAGATTGAGTTCTTTTGACTTCACTGCTTAACGTTCTTCTTTTTACACGCAGCCACCCAAGAAGTTCTCTGGGCCAAAACAAGCTGTTACGGTTGGGTCACCACGGGTCAGCCCAGTACATGATCTTTCCGAGGAGATCTTTTAAGTTCTTGGATCTTGATAGAATAAACGGATTATCTGCTTGAGAAACCAAATGTGACAACTACTTCGGATATTCACAAATGTTCATGAGCATTCCTTTATTTGTATAAAAAATTAGACTAGTGATCTTTGACTATAGTTTTTTGCATTAAAAACAATAAGAATAAGTTCTTTGCCTCTATCTTTGTACAAAGTTCAAAGGGCTATGGCTGAATGAGCGATACAAGGCTGACACCGGTAGCATAAGTAAAAACTTATTTTGGTTTTAGCTCTAAGCTTGTGACCTTCAATTTTCCTTGTGTACGAGACCCCTGAAACAGTAGAAAAATAATACAAGGCAGGATTTTCGAATTTTTTTTTAAGAGAAATGCCTGTGGGTTAAATTTTTCTTATGCTGCTTACGCTCTTACATCATTTATTCATGCCAATCTAAAATTGAAGCTTCAAGTTGCTGTAAACTGCATAAACCGTCTGCTGCAAGTTTATGTTCACAGATTTGAGTCGTTTTAAGGGATGAACATCGACCTTTAGATTATCCGCCATGTATTTTGTTTATGCCATGCTTGGCCTATATAACAGAGATAGGAGTCACATTTTTATGCAAATTCCTGTTATTTGTTTTGACACCATACAATGTTGTAAAAAAAAGTTAACAGATAAAACATATTTTGAAAATTGTAAGGTCAAAACATACAGCAAAATACCGACTATGCTGGGGAGCCTCTGCACACCAGTTGGTGTTTTAAAAGAATACATATGGCACCAGAAACCATAGACGTTGGTCACGTTTTGAAGATTGAAAGAATTAAACTCGTATTTTTTTCTACCATCTTCATTTCATTTCGCAACCGTACACTATATCTCTGAAGAATCTTTTGCACAAATCAAGTGCACCAATGTCAAAAGCTTTGGTAGGATCACCAATTTGCACAACATAATCGGTTCACCTTCAAACCAGAATCCATGATTAATTTCTTTCACTACCTTCTTCTATTTCTTACAAGCGCTTTCATATATTACTTGATACAGCTATAAAAAAACAGGACAACCCGTCTTTGATTCCTGTCTTTTGATTTTCTGGACCGTTTATGGCATCTTTTTGCGCCGTAACCAGAAAAAAAAATTGGAGCGGTACTATGGCTATCTCAAATTTTTAATGGATGTGTTTGGGGAAAAGGTGGGCAAAAGAGGGGGGTTTGTTTCTGTGCAATCACTTTTGACAATTAAAAAGAGAACCAGCCCTTTGAATTTCCAATCGAATGAGTCCTTTTTTAAGTTTCTACGACAGAGATTTCTATAAGAACCTCATATACCCCCAGGGCATAACTTAAAAACCTTGCCCTGAGGGCTGTTGGGGAGTGTCCTCCTCAAAAAAATAAATTCTATCTAGAAATCAACTTGGTGGAACAAAATGGCTATCTCAAAATTTTGATTGGATGTGTTTGTGGAACTAATAGGCGCGGAAGGGGTGTTAATTGCCTTCCAGTCCCTTCTGATCCTTAAAAAGGGCACTAGAACTCTCGATTTCCAATTGAATGAGCCCCCTTTGAAGTTCTACGACGACCCCTTCCATATGAAGTGCCTCTTGGGAAAAAAATAATAAATAACAATAAAACAATTGGAGCGGTTTGGCCTTTAGTATAGGCAACGCTATAGCGTTGCCTCTGACAATGGAAATGGTGAAAAAGTGAAGATGGAATGCTTAAAGACAGTTTTTGTTCATGATAGAGCTATCGTAGCATTGAATGCTGACAAAGACAAATATTTTAACTACGAAAATAGTATTAATGGTGACACCATTGGAAATATATGTAAGCATTACCATGATGGTGCGAGATCAAATTTCTTTGGACTACCGAAAAAATTCGGTAAATTTTTCGGTAATTTTTCTATCATAAACCATATCTTGTTTATGTGTCGGAACTGTTTCCTATGTAAATACAATGTGGTGATAAACAGTGAAACCAAGGGCAAAATAAAAGGGCATTAACAGATAACATCACCAAGGAAATTACAGACAATTCAATAAAAAGCAAAGCGTCGCTGAAAGTTAATAGTACCATTGATGGTTTACCAAGAGATATCATCATTGAACGTACCAATAGCAATGATGAAAAAAAGAAGATGAAATGCTTAAAGAAAGTTTTTACTCATGATAGAGTTATCGTAGCATTGAATTCTGACAAACCCAAATATTTTAACTACGAAAATAGTATTAATGGTGACACCATTGGAAATATATGTAAGCATTTCCATGACGGTGCGAGATTGAATTTCTTTGGACTACCGAGAAAAGCTATATTACTGACAGTGTATGTACTAGAATAAAAGTTACAGAGATGATAGTGCCCTTAGACAAGGCATCTCTAAATGTAATATTTGACAACGAGGGTCAACTTGATTATGGTTTTGGTAACACGTTACTCTTTGATAAATCCTATCGCCATTTTTAGGGTACTAGCATTCAAGAAAAGGTAAAAAGAAGACAGGCGTACTGCTGCACAAATTTTATAAATCACATCTTGTCTCAGTGCCGGAACTGATACGTGTGTTAAAATAATTTGATAATAGACAATGAAATCTCTGACAAAATAAACAGGGGATTAGTAGGTAATATGACCAAGGAAATTAATGACTGGTCAATGAATTTCAAAGCATCGGTGGAATTAACAGTAGGGTATGTGGTTTTAGATTCTTTAAATTGATTTAAAATCTATTTCAAACTAAAAATACCTCTATGATTCGATAATGGAAAGGCTTTAGTTACATGCAAAATGCAAAATGCAAAGATTCTGGAACATTTGTTCAGTTTCTGGAAGATTTGTACTATCTTTTTTCACTAAAGTTATAGATGGCACCACAACTGATTTTTCATAAGTTGCGCGCAAGCAACTAAACACGTTGTGCGCATGAGTTATTGTTAGCTTGAAAGGAATTTTACATCAAATGATAGAATCCAAAAACTGTAAAAATGTTCCAGAATCTTTGCTTTTGCAGTTTGCATCTAACTAAAACCTTCCATAAGTAACTAATACAGGCGTTTTTTTTTTATCATGAAAAGAATTCTACATCATTTAACAGAACCAAGAAAATGTGAAGATGTTCCAGAATCTTTGCTTTTGCAGTTTGCATCTAACTAAAACCTTCCATTATCGAATAATATACAAAATTTTCTAGCTTGAAAAGCATTTTATATCAATCCAAAGAATCCAGAAACTACACAAATGTTCCAGAATGTTGGCTTTTGCAGTTTGCGTGTAACTAAAGCCTTCCATTTCTGAATAATAGAGGAATTCTTATATAAAGGGATTTTACATGAATTCAGAAACTGTTCAAATATTCCAGGATCTTTCATTTTACAGTTTGCATGTAACTAGAGCCTTCCATTTGTAAGATTGCCCTACTATTTAGGACTAAAAATGGGGCGTGATAAAAATTGAGGCGTTTGGTAAGAATCGGTACTCAAAAGTCCAGTGACAACTAATATTTATTATTAAATAAAATAAAAGGAGAAAACGTTGCAATTATTATTATTATAAACCCTTCTAATATATCCCTTCAGGGTTGGCTAATCTTATATCGCGTGTGTGTCCGTTGTCTAGGAGATTTCTTTTATAGCCCACGTCGCTCAACGAAAAAAGGGGTATTTTAGTTTAAGGCCAAACTTCAGGGTTGGCTAGCTTTTTATGAATTCAAGGCTAAGTTCCAAGAGACACTAGGCTGGAAAAAGGGAGGCACAGAGGCTCTCCTAACGTTGACTACTTGTTTAGGGTTTTCCCCCTCCTAAACCTTTGGTTATTCGAAACTTCTTCCACAGGTTTAAGTTTCTGAAATTATTTTTAGCCTATTTAGACCTTTAACATGCTGTCTTTTGTCTAATTGGCTCAAGCCTTGGCTAAGTGAAATATACTAACCGAACTATAAAACCAGTCACCAAATAGAATAAAACCTAGAGTCCTAAGTTATTTACGCTGGTATTTTTCTGCCTATAATTAATTTTAATCATACTAAACATCCTTTAATTAATCACAAAGGATCTCAGGGTTACCTCAACTATCAGTAGGATTCAAACCCTTTATAAATCTATTGGCAACGCTCAAAGGGAAATTTTAGCCCTAACTAAAGTTTAAGTTCAAGTGGCTTAGAGATGTAAATATTA